>NC_133666.1:623206103-623506103 GCF_037893015.1 Macrotis lagotis | reverse complement strand
GACCACTGTGTCAGACTCAAAATCTGTTCTGGTTTCCTCTTGTGGTATTGCCAGGAACAAAAGTCTGTTTTCTTTCAAATCATTTGTCCAGATCCAAGTAACAGTTCATTTAATATGAATCCTAAACTAATAAGAACCTTAAAACATAACATTAAAATGATATAACAAAAAAAAGGATTAGACATGAAATTTTATTATATGGGATTTACCATTCATATAAAGGCAGAAATCATTCTAGTAATGACCACCACAATCTGAGGGAGATCAGAAAACTTAGCAAGTAACAAGGGAAGGGGAACAGAATATACATAACAAAAGTAGAAAAAATCTTACCATCCTTCTACAGTGCTGTTGTGCCTGAGGGAGGTAACTTTTTTTTTAAGTACCAGGAGAGCAAGGCAAGCACTCCTTTCAAATTATGAAGGACACAGTTTTTCTCTGGACTAAGGAGAGTAGGACAAGTCTTACTTTCAAAGACTAAGGAGGACACATTCCATTCCTCACAATAGCTAAGAAAAATTGACCTTGACCAGGAATAATTGTAAAAATTTATAATAATTATTATACTCAACACCCCAAAAAACAAGATATCTTACAAAATGTGAATGATTATATTATATTCCTTTGGACAGAGCACTCACACATAAGGGTATGACTTCCCATGTGGATAGAAAGATCATATGAGATAAAAGAGGAAGAAGGGGAAGAAAAATGAAAGAAAAAGAGGAGGAGAAAGAGAGCAAGAACATGGAGGAAATGGCAGTAATTAGCAACAATACTTGTTTTGAATTACTGTGGTCCAGAATGTAGTGGATGACCTTGGCTTTTTTAAACTAAATTTAAACTAAGATTTGGAGTAATGAAGACCTTATTTCAAATCTGACCTCATAAACTTACTAGGAGTAAGGAATGAATCACTTAATCCCTGTTTAACTTAGTTATCTCCACTGTAATATTGGAATAATAATAGTACTTACTTCCCAGGGTTGTTGTGAGGATCAAATTACAATCATTGTAATTCACTTGGTAGAGTATCTAGCACATAGTAAATTATTTCACATGAAGAGATATGAAAGACATATTAAAGTGGAGGGGAAGTTGGGAGAGTGGGCAATGGACATTGCTTGAACCTAACTCTCATCAGTAGTGGCTCAAAGAAGGAATGATATACACAATCAGTTGAATTTAGAAATGTATTCGACCCAATTGGGAAGTAAGAGGGGAGGAGATTAAATAAATGGGGGGGGGGGAGGGCTCTCACAGAAAGGAGGGCATATCAGGGGAGATGGCATAAAGAAGCAAAATACTTGTGAGGAGGGAAAGTGAAAAGAAAGAAAGGGCAAGCAGGACAAAATAAAGTGGAGGGAAATACACTGGTAGTAATGATAACAGTGAATGTGAATGGAATGACCTCTCCCATAAAATGAAAGTACATAAAAGAATGGATTAAAAATCCTACAATATGCTCTTTACAAGAAACACACTTGTAATAAAGAGACATTTAGAGATAAAGGTAAGGGGTTGGAGCAGAATCTATTTTGCTTCAGCTGAAGTGAAAAAAAAACCAGGGGTAGCAATCCTGATCTCAGACAAAATAAAAACAAAAATAGATCTAATTAAAACAAATAAATAAGAAAATCATATCTTGCCCAAAGGTACGATAGACAATGAATCGATACCTATACTAAACATAAATGCTCCAAGTGGCATAGCATCCATATTTTTAAAGGAGAAGCTAAGTGAGTTACAGGAAAAAATAAACAAAACTATAAGTGACCTCAACTGTTCCCTCTCAGAACACAATAAATTCAACTAGAAAATAAACAAGAAAGAAACTAAGGAGGTGAGAAGAATATTAGAAAAGTTAGATATGACAGATAGTTGGGGAAAATTTAGATATGACAGGTCTTTGGGGAAAGGAATATAGCTTTTCTCAGCATATGGCATCTCACAAAACTTGATGATGTAACAAGGTTGAAAAAACCCTCAAAATCAAATGTAGAAAGGTAGAAATATTAAATGTATTCTTTTTGGATCACAATGCAATAAAAATTACATTCAACACAGGGAAGTGGAAAGACAGAATATAACTAATTGGAAATTAAATAGTCTAATTCTAAAGAATAAGTGGGTCAAAGAACAAATCAAAGAAACAATAATTTCAGTAAACTAAATGAAATCAATGAGACAACATACCATAATTTATGGGATGCAGTAAAACCAGTTCTTAGGGGAAAATTTATTTCTCTAAATTCTTACATCAAGAACTGGGAAAAAACATCAAATCAAAAAAACATGCAAATAAAAAAACCCTAGGAAAATAAAAAAATATCTAATTGAGTATCAAATTGGAAATCCTGAAAAATAAATGAGAGATTAAGAAAACAATGCAAGAAAATCATTGATCTGACAAATAACACTGACTTAATTTTATGAAAAAATCCCAATGAAATAGCTAAACCTTTAGCTGATCTGATAAAAAAGATAGAAGAATACTAAATTACCAGTATCAAAAATTAAAAGGGTGAACTCACCACCAATGAAGAAGAAATTTAAGACATGTATGCCCAATATATTTGACATCCTGAATGAAACAAATGAAAATTTACAAAAATACAAGCTACCCAGATCAACAGAAGAGGAAATAAAATACTTAAGTAATCCTATTTCAGAAAAAAAGAAATTGTAGAAGCCATCAATAAACTCCCTAAGAAAAAGGCTCCAGGTCCAAATGGATTTACAAATGAATTCTACCAAATTTTTTAAGGAACAATTAATTCCAATTCTATATAAACTATTTGAAAAATAATAGTTCTGCCAATTTCCTTTTATGATGCCAATATGGTGCTGATACACAAACCAGGAAGAGTTAAAGCAGAAAAAATTATAGAACAATCTCTCTAATGAACATTGATGCAAAAATCTTAAATAAAATTTTAGCAAAAAGAATACAAAAAGTTATTACTAGGATAATACACTTATCAGGTAGGATTTATATCAGGTAGGCAAGGACAGTTCAATATTAGGAAAACACTGTGAGGAATGTGGGATGTTGGTCTTCACAGGGTGTGGAGGGGGCCCCTAGGGAATCCATTACAAAGGGGGGAATGGCCCAGCCAATCACAAAAACTAGGAGAGTTTTTCTAATCCCATTCTAGGAATGGTATACCCAAGACCAGTTCTCAACCTGTCGAGAGTGACTTAGAGATCTTGACCTAATGCAACTGAGTTTGTACAATTAGGTCATTGAATATTAATCCACATTAATCCCTGTGACAATTGGGGTTCATCAGCATATCATACATTGTATGATATGGGGGGATCATATTAGGGGCATGTCATAGGATGGATTCTTGGATTGTAACTCAAATTCTGAGAGCCTATAAACATCCAAGAGGGAGGGGAAAGAGTTTCTGAAGATGATAAATTACCTAATGTTTGAATACCACCTTGTGCCTCACACCAGTGACATATCCATATCTTGCAGGATTTGTGAATAAAATGTATAATTTTCTCTCACTCTAGCAGGTTTTTCTTTCATTCATTTATAACAACATGAATTAGAATTAGAATAGACTGTGAGGAAACAAAACTATCACTCTTTGAAAATGTTATAATAGTCTACTTAGATTCTCTAATCAACTAAAAAATGATTTGAAATAATTAACAACTTTAGAAAAGTTGTAGAATTTAAGATAAACCCACATAAAACATGAACATTTCTTTATATGACCAACAAAGTCCAACAGCAAGAGATAGAAAAATGCCACTTAAAATATGTAGACAGCATAAACTCCTTAAAAGAATATCTGTCAAGACAAACTCATGAACTACATGGACACAAATTCATAGCATTTAAGTCAGATATAAACAATTGGAAAAATATCAATTGCTTATGGAAAAGCTGAGACAATATAATAAAAATGACAATTCTGCCTAGTCTAATTTACTTATTAAGTGCTATACCAATTTTTGATAAAGCTAGTTAAAATAAAAAAATCATCTGGAAGAAGAAAAAGGGTCAAGAAATTTATGGAAAAAATACTAAAGAAAGTGACCTAGCAATACCAGATCTCAATTTATATTATAAAGCAGTAATCATGAATACTATCTGATACTGTTTAAGAAATAGAGTGGTGGATCAGAAGAAAAAATTATGTACATAAGACAAAATGATGATGATAACCAAATGTTTGATAAATTCAAAGATCCAGCTTTTGGCAAAAGAACCCACTATTTGACAAAAACTGATGGAAAACTTGAAAAATATTGGTATAGACCAACATCTCGCACTGTATACCAAGATAACGTTAAAATGAGTGCAGTCTAGAGAATTTTTCTTTGAATAATGATATGTGGGTCTCAGAGAGGAGCTAGTTGATAGAGATTTAAAATTAGAACAAGAGGGGATGATTGTGGAAGCAATTTGCTAGAAGAAACAAGGAAGCATTCTCATTCATCATTTTGTATGCATTTATCTCTCAACCTAAGTTTTATTGATGATCTTATTTTTATATCATAAGAATTTCTAATTGCACTTCTGCTTCTCCTCCTCAAACCAGGAACCTTCCTTTGCAACAACAACAACAACAACAACAACAACAAAAACCACCTGACATGATGACTACATCTAAAAGTGATGACAACATTATTCAGTTCTATTCAGAGAGGATGGAGGTATATTCCTCATATGTTCTCCACAGCCAGGATTGGTCATTATAATTGCATTGTGCTTAGCTTCATTTTTAGTATTTTTTCATTTAAATTATTATAGTTATTGTATATACAATGCTTTCTCATTTCTGTTTACTTCATGCTACAGCAGTTCTTTACGAAAATACATGTATTTTCATTTTTCTCTGAATCCCTCATATGTCATATTGGCAACACAATAATAATTTGCTATTACATACCACAATTTTGCAGCCATTTGGTTTCTAAATTTTGTTTTTGTGGGGTTTTTGTTTTGCTTCCACAAAAATATGCTGCTACAAGTATTTTGGTAAATAGGGCATCTTTATTTCTATTTTAGTGCTTCTTAGGATATCTGCCCAACAGAACATCTTACAAGTTAAGGTTTTAAAGAGTTTAATGACATCTCTTACAATTCCAGATCATTTTCTAAGTAAGGTTAGTCAAATTCACAGCTCCATCAACAGTGTTTTAGAATCTATTCTTCCTTAAGCCCATCCAATACTAATTATTTTACTCTTTAAATAGCTTTGCTAATTTGTTGGGTTTGTGATAAAATCTCAGATTTGTCTTAATTTGTATTTTTCTTATTATTAGCGATTTAGAGTCATCATTTTTGTTTATTCATATTTTTCCTTAAAGAATTTACAAATTATAAGGACAATTTTTTATTAAGATATAAAGGACTTGGGGAAGCTAGGTGGCAAAGTGGATAGAGCACCAGCCCTGGAGTCAGGAGGACCAGAGTTCAAATTGGACCTTAGACACTTAATAATTACCTATGTGACCTTGGGCAAGTCACTTAACCCCACTGCCTTGCAAAAACTGCAAAAAAAAGATATAAAGGACTCACAGTAAACATGAACAAATACAAGAAACATAAACACTCAAATAGCTCATTAGCTCAAATAGCTTTTCTTGAAGTAAGGATACTTTACAAATATCTCATACTACCTATTTATTTCAGACCCACACCAAATTAGCAGCTGTCATAAAATTATAGAGTATTGGCAAGGTCCAAAGCTCCTGAATCCTAGGTAACATAGCTTTAATCTATCACCTTCAGGGTAATCCAGTTTTCAGGTCTCTTTGTCTTTCTCTGAAAAGTGTGTTGTTAAGACAATCTCCCCTTGGGTTTTCATTTCTTAGAACTCAGAAAACCTTAGAACTCTATGAACTCTTTTTTTTTCCCAAATTAAAGATTTTATTTATTTTTAGTTTTACAATTTTCCCCCCAGTCTTACTTCCTTCCCCCCCCCCCAGAAAGCAATTTGTCAGTCTTTACATTGTTTCCATGTTGTAGATTGATCCAAATTGAGTGTGATGAGAGAGAAATCATATCCTTAAGGAAGAAACAAAAAGTATAACAGATAACAAGATCAGAGTATAAGATATCAGTTTTTTTCTAAAAGGAAATATTCCTTGAACTTTGTTCAAACTCCATGGTTCTTTATCTGGATACAGATGGTATTCTCCATTACAGACAGCCCAAAATTGTCCCTGATTGTTGCACTGATGGAATGAGCGAGTCCATCAAGGCTGTTCATCATCCCCATGTTGCTGTTAGTGTGTACAGTATTTTTCTGGTTCTGCTCATCTCACTCAGCATCAGTTCATGCAAATCCCTCCAGGCTTCCCTGAATTCCTGTCCCTCCTGGTTTCTAATAGAACAATAGTCTTTCTATGAACTCTTAAACTCAGGATTACCCATGAGATAAACCAAAGACAGGTGTCTGTCATTACAATGGCCAGTCTTTGCCCTGCTCTCAGAAAAGTTTACAGAAAAAACAGGTAGAAGAAATCCCCCCTCTCACTGAGTGCATCTCGCTGCCAAGTGTTCCAACTTTAAGTTGCTTTTGTTATTTTTGTAGAGGGGTTGAGGTCTGATAGTGGTAGATAAACTATCCTCCCCGCAAGGTGTACTCTAATATGAAAATTCAGAGGAGAGAAAATAAACAAAAATAAACCCTCCTCATAGCTTTCAGCTGGAGCTATTTAAAATTAGATAAAAACCAGTGATCACTATGCTACCTTACAACACTTGAAAATGACAAGGAATTTGGGGACCAGTAACATGTACCTGCATTGAAAGAACAGGTGAATCTTCTGTTGAGTCTTTATATCCCCTGAAAGAATCTATGCAACCTTTGTAAGAGGCTCATCCATCTTCTAAAAGACCCTGAATACTGCACCATTTTTTGCTGTTCCTATGTATTCTCTGAAATAACTTTAACATCCTTTATTAACCTTTGCAACCTCTTTAAGTACATTGTCTTATTTGTCTCTTCTGTGAAACCTGGGCATTCTTTAGACAGGGGCATGCATTCCCTGGAATTTCACGCACATTCTCAGCAGATCTTGGGCACTCTCCTTAAGTCTTCTGTATTTTCCATCAAGGACTTGGGCATCATTTTCAGAATCTAACTTTGTGTCCTCTATGAGGAAACTACATATATTGTCAAGAGCTCTGCCTTATCAGTACTTCACCTCACTCTAGGAAGCATTTTACCTAGAACTTCTGCATTCCTTGCACACTTCTGTGTATCCTTGCTCAGAATCTGTATATTCTCTTTGTAGCTCCATATCTCCTATGCTTGGCTTGTAAATTCACTATAAGAACCTGTGCATCTTTAAATGTTTGGCATGCTTTGGTGAGGTTTGTGAATCCTCTGTAGTCTTGTTAGGGCCCCATTGCTCTCAGAGTTTAGGGTGGGCCCTGTGTCACTGTGTCAATTCAGGGAAAGCACAGTGATATGACTTCAGAGACACTTGGGACAAAAACAAGCCAGTCAGCTGATGGGGATGGGGAGAAGTGGTAGGGACACTTGGGACTGATAGTTATGAAGACATGAAACCTGACTAGGCTTGGACTTAAGACTCTTTGGCACTAGAGCAATTGGGCTAGAATGGAGGGGACAGTGTTATAGATGATAAATGGGGGCCTTGAAGCAGGTCTGCAGTAAGACAAAGCTCTTGTAGAGTAGAACAGGCCAGTATCAGGCCTTACTTTGGCTAATTCATTGAAGGCTTCCTAGTTCTTTCCTTCCCCCACTCATCTTTTGGACAAGCTACTCCAAGTTCCAACTATGTGAGGAGATTAAACTTTTTTAAGTAGTTGAAATATTGTTATGGGGAAGAGGCTCGTAGTTCCAGGAGGCAAAACTGGATAGAAGTTTCAGATGGGTATGTTTTGACTCATTGTAAGGAAAATGTCTAAAGCATCAGAGATATCCTGAAATTGAATGAGTTACCCTGTGGAAGTGATTCTTTATCCCTCCAAGTGAAGGCTGGAGGACCACTCAGTGACAAATGTTGTAAAGGAGATTCCTGCTTAGTTTTGAGTTCATTAATTCGATTTTTAACACCTTACTAACATCTGTCCTTTCCTCTCCAGTGACATTCCTACCTTATAACACAGGCACTCAAAGCTAAACACTTGCATCATTCTAGTCATCTCCCAATGTATTTTCCTGCTTCTGATCTCTTATCTTATGGATCTGATCTCAGACCCATCCTCTTCCTTCCATCATACTAATAATCCTATCCAAAGCTAAACTCATTGTCTCTCCCCTCCATTGCCCCCAAGTCAACTTCTTCTTTTTTTAGGTTTTTGCAAGGCAAATGGGGTTAAGTGGCTTGCCCCAAGGTCACACAGCTAGGTAATTATTAAGTGTCTGAGACCGGATTTGAACCCAGGTACTCCTGACTCCAAGGCCGGTGCTTTATCCACTATGCCAACTAGCCGCCCCACCAAGTCACTTCTTTTGACTTTGTTAATATATCTATGGTATCACCGGTAATTCTTTCCATTGATGGCTACTTTGAGGTTATCTTTCCTCTTCCTCATCTGTAAAATCCATTGAAAGGCATTTCCCCCCCTTTTATTTTATATCATCTAGAATATTTAAAGATTTCTGGCCCTTCTGACTATCAGATCATATTCTTTGGACCCAGAATGGTTAGAAAAAGTTGAGAGGTCAGTGTCACATACTGGAATTGGTAGCATTAAGGAAAGCTCAGGGTGAGGTTTTCCCCCACTGCTGACTACCTGAGAATCATCAGGAAAGATCATGGACAAACTGAATAGAATGCTCTTGACTTGGTCATTCTTTCTATCCATCAATAAAATCTTTCTTTTTTTTTTTTACTTTTAACATTTTATTTGTTTTCCAATTATATACAATAGTAATATGTACCCATCATTTTTTGTAAGGCTCTGAATTCTACAATTTTTCCCCTCCTCCCTTCCCGCCCCCCCCAGAAGGCTGTCTGGCAGTCACTACATTGTTTCCATGCCTTACAATGATGTAAATTGAATGTTAAAAGAGCAAACATAAGAATAAACATAAACCCCCTCCTGCCCCCCCACCCAGAAGATGGGAAACCTCAAGAACAGAGAGAAAGAGAGAAAAAAATGTATTTCAGTCTGTGTTCATATTCCAATGGCTCTGTCTCTGGGGTGAATTGCTTTCTTTATCATAAGTCCACCAGAGAAGTTGCTTCAATATTTTTCCCCACAGTTGCTATTGCTAGCTGTACCTCCACTCTATTTCTCCTCACTCTCATTTATTCTATTCTCTCTCTCTCTCTCCTTTCATCCTGGCCCTGTCTAAAAGTGTGTTGAATCTGAGACCCTCCCCCTTGATTTTCCCTCTCTTCTATCACCTAT
The DNA here is from genome assembly GCF_037893015.1 of Macrotis lagotis. NCBI lineage: Eukaryota > Metazoa > Chordata > Mammalia > Peramelemorphia > Peramelidae > Macrotis > Macrotis lagotis. The sequence goes on along the minus strand of NC_133666.1, from coordinate 623,496,742 downwards.
TCCCCCTTTCCCTCCCCCCATTCCCCCTCATCCTGTCCCTTTCCTCCTATCCTTCTCCAGGGCAAGATAGATTTCCTCACCCTATTAAGTGTGTATGTCATTTCCTCCCTGATCCATTTCCAATGAGAATGAAGGTTCACTCATTCCCCCTTGCCTTCTCCCCCCTCCACTCCAGCGAAAAAGTTTTTTCTTGACTCTTATGTGAAATCTCTCAGCTTCTTCTTCATCTCCTTTTCCTTCCTCCCAGTACTTTCCTCCATCACCCATTCACTCCATCCATTTACCATATATATCATTATATTCTGGTCCTTCTTATGTTCTGTCTATATATATGCTCCTTCTAATAGCTCTTATAAATGAGAAAGTTCATATGAGTTATCAATATCTTCTTCCTGTGCAGGAATACAAACAGTTCAACATCATCAAGTTTCTCATAGTTAGTCCCTCTCTTCCACTCCCTCTATGGTTCACTAGAGTCCTGTACTTGGAGATCAAACTTTTTGTTTAGCTCTGGTCGTCTCAATAGGAAAATTTGAAAGTCCCCTGTTTCATTGAAAGTCCATCTTTTCCCTTGAAAGAGATTGTTCAGTTTTGCTGGGTAGTTGATTCTTGGTTGTAAACCAAGATCTTTTGACTTCCAGAATATCATATTCCAATCCCTATGAGCCCTTAATGTAGATGCTGCTAGATCCTGTGTAATCCTGACTATGGAGCCTCAGTAGTTGAATTGCTTGTTTCTGGCAGCTTTTAGAATTTTCTCGTTGATTTGGGAGTTTTGGAATTTGGGTAGAATATTCTTGGAAGTTTTTCTTTTGGGATTTCTTTTAGGAGGTGACTGGTGAATTCTCTTGATTTCTATTTTACCCTTCGCTTCTAGGATCTCAGGGCAATTTTGTTGTATTATTTCTTGAAAAATGAAGTCTAGGCTCTGCTCCTGATTGTGGCTTTCAGATAGCTCAATAATTTTTAAATTATTTCTTCTGGATCAGTTTTTGAGGTTGGGTGTTTTTCCAGTGAAATATTTCACATTTTCTTCTAATTTTTTTTGGCAGAGTTTTATTTTTTCCTGCTTTCTTGCAAAGTCATCAGCTTCCTTTAGTTCCATTTTGCATTTGAAGGAGTTATTTTCTTCAGAGAGCTTTTTTTAATCTCCTTTTCCAGCTGGCCAATTCTGCTCTTTAAGGCATTCTTCACTTCATTTGCCTTTTGTTTTGCTTTTTGCATTAGGTCTAAACTTGTTTTTTAACTTTATTTTCTTCAGTATTTTTTTGTATATCTTTCACCAAGCTTTTGATTTGGTTTCCATGATTTTTCTGCATTGCTCTCATTTCTCCTCTCAATTTTTCCTCCACCTCCCTTAATTGCTTTTCAAAGTCTTTTTTTGAGCACATCCATAGTCTGAGCCTATTTTCTATTTCTCTTGGAGGTTTTGGATACAGAAGCTTTGATTTTGTCATCATCTGAGTATGTATTTTGATCTTCCATGGGACTAATGTAATTATCTATGGTCAGATTCTTCTTTTTCTGTTGTTTACTCATTTCCTCAGCCCAAGACTAATTCACAGCACTTCCAAGGCTTTAGGGTTGGGTTTCTTTTTTTTGGGGGGGGGATACCCCACTGGGACCTTTATTTCTCCAAGATCTTATGCTCTCTAGTTTGTGCTTTGATATGTAGAAGACCACAGTCCTCCCCTTTGCCCTAGGGCTATAAGGATGGATCTAGCTTGATATGGAAGCCCAAACTGCAATATCTGAGTGTAGGCAAACAGGAGAGTCCTACCCCTGGAGAACAGAGAAATTTCTGCAGACTTCCCTTACTGTCTCTGTAGGTGCAGGCTGCTTTTTCCCAATTCTTGCTGCAGATTCTGTGGCTGTGCTCCTCACTCTACACTCACCAGGTGCAGCAGAATTCTATCCCTGCCCCTTCAAGCTGTTGGCAGTGATTTCTGGGCTGAGCTGGACTGGTCTGCTCTGGACTGGGCTGCGCTGGGCTGTGCAGCACCATATTTTCCAGTCCTCAGTCCTATTGAAACACACCTTTCCTGCGGAACTTGTAAGTTGTCTTGGACTGGGAAAATGTATCACTCAATCTTTCTGTGGGTTCTGCCCCTCTATATTCTGTCTAGAGCCATCCTTTGTTCATTTTTTTGAGGTTTGGGGGGTTGGAGTTCTCGGGAAATGCTGCCATCTTGGTTCCACCCCATCAATAAAATCTTTTAAAAACAAATCTCTTGTTCTGATCACTTGAGAGCAGGAAAGAGTTTTCCTCAGAATCAAGTCAGTGGATCAAGGATTCACATTCAGGAGTAGACAGGTAATCCACCATATTGCTAGAGGTCTGTTAAGAGAATCCCAAGGGATGATTTACTGTATGTGTTATAAAAAGGATTTGATTGTTAGACTGGAAATAGAATGTTCTTGAGTTGAGAATAATTTGTTTCAATAGCCATGAAGTGGTTGAAGTAGGTACTATGGAACAATTAGAGTGTGGTTATACACTGAAGATGCCAAGGTCATCCACTCCATCCCAGGCTATCACAAATCATCCTGACTTTTACTTGCCACTGGACTTTGATGATTCTGGAAGAGTGTGAGACTAGTTTATGCAACTCTGTCTCACTGAAATCTAGTTCATAAATAAGTCAAGATATCATTCATTTGAAAATGAAGAACAATCAATGCCTTAAGTTCAGGCCTTTTTTCAATTATCTAGTATTTTATAAGCATCTTACTTCATCTTAATATCAAACTTGAACTAAAAAAATGCAGATATTAGAGTTATTTCAACTATATTTCTAATTCTGGGAGGTTTCACAGACACAGAGTTTTCTCAAACCCTAGTTCCACATCACTAGTTGAACATCTTTTCTTCAATATCCCACATACATCTCAAACTTAGCATGTTCAAAACAATTTTGTTCAGGCATGGAATCTGAAATTGTGTTGACTAGATGTGGAACTTTCACTGATTCTTCTAGTTAGAGATTATAATCCCATGAACAGGGAGGTGGGATGGATATAGAGTAAAGAGGGGCTGCCCATTCATGATTCTTCCTAGGAAAGAGGGTGTTCATTTTATGACTCCCTCTTTATCCCAACCATCCTTGGAATTCTCTGGACTTCCAGATACCAACTTCAGGATCTGCCATCTATCAACCCGTGCTGACTCCTGGTATACAGAAGAATGAAACATGAAGTAAAAAGGATAATGGGAAAGGTGAAGATTGTTGGAAGAATCTAGTGAATTCCAGTGCTCATGGGTGATCCTGGGGTTGGAGTTCCTGATATTGTCCTTTCAATGTTTTTAATGTTCCCTGATTTAGGTATTAGACTATATTTTTTCATAAGTTCTGGTAAGCTGCTTTCTTTTTTCCAATTTTGAGAATAAATTGTAAGGTATGGATATTAACAATTCTATCAGAGATTGATAAATTTTTCTTGTGTCTTCATTAGGAACAAAAGATTTTTCTTCAGTAATTCCTTTGTAGCTATAATTGTTTCATTTTTTGAGGTTGGTTTATTTAATAAAGACTAGATAGTCTTCTGGTAGTTTGAGTACTTAATATTTATGAATTTTTATAATTTTTATGTTCTTAGTTTTATTTGCAGATAATGGTGCCTAGCATATTCTAATTATTTTTTCTTATTTCTTTTGACTTTGTTAAGATCTCTCCCTCACTCATTTGCTATTTTATTGATTTGATTTTGTTCTTTAAATCTGATTAGATAAGTGTTTTCTCATTTTGGCTTTTCAAAGAACCAGCTTTTAGTTCTCTTATCATTTCTATGTGAGTTTTGTTTCCAGTTTATTTATTTCCTCTCTCATATCTTCTCTTTTGTGTTTATTTTAAGAGTTACTTATTTGTTGGGGTTTTAGTCTTTAAAATTCATATTCAGTTTATTAATCCTTTATTTTTCCATTTTGTTAATGGTTTTCCCCCTTGAGGATAGTTCTAGCTATATTCCAAAAATCTTAAATTTTGTATCTACATTTTAATTCTTTTATTTAGTTATTAGTTATCTTTGTTTCTATTATTTGTTCTTTAACCCACTCATTATTTAAGATTTTATTGTTAAGTCTCCATTTGGGTCTATATCTTTTGTTTGTGGTCCTTGAACAAATTCCTATTGCATCATGTCTAGAAGGATGTATGGATTGTTTCTTAATTTTTACATTCATTTTCAACATTTCTGTACCCTAATACATGATCAGTTTTTATAAAGGTTACAGGTGGTGCAGAGAAATCTATTTATTATTTTGTTTTCCTATTGTCTAATCTGATATTCTTTAAGATGGAATTAATATTTCTTGATCTATATATTTTTGATCAGAAGTTAGTCTCTTAACTTTTTACTAATGGCTATAAAATATCAGTCTGCTATGTAAGATCTGTCTTCTACAATGTTGACTACACCTTGTTTCAATACTATCTGATTATCCTCAATGTTAGTTCTTGATCAACTTTGAGATAAGAGACATCCTGAATGAGCAGAGAGATAATCCTATTGTTATTTGTAAACATTAGAATTCTTGTCAAAAGGAATTTTAAGTAAATATTATAAGATTTGAGAGAATTATATTGTAAAACTATGTCATCTATGTGAAATCTCATTGGTTGGTCACCAAGAGTTTAATTTTTTTGTTCAATTCATAGAAAATGACCCCAAAATGTTTTATCAATGTTGACATTGGTAAGGATTCCATCCACCCATGGGTTTTGGTAAGATCCTAGAGAATTAAACTTCATTTATAAAACTAACTGAGTTGCGTCATTTTAGCCAAAGGAAATTTATGGTTAACACTATTTAAAAAAACATTGTCTTTGAAGTCTAGTTTGTCTAGAAATTTGTTTAATTCTGTTTCCATTTTTGCTTCTTTTTGTTAGATGAATCCAAAATTGATAGAGGGATATTATTGTGCTATTATATATGTTTTCTTAAAGTTCAAATAATATTTCCTTTGTGAAAATGGATGCTAAGCCATTTGGAGTATTTATATGTTCCTTTAAGTATAGTATTTCTTGTTTATTTTTTGGAATGTTTTGTTTTGGTAGCATGATGGCAAATTCTCCTTTTTTTTGGATTCATTAGATGCATAGTAATTTTTAACCATCCCCTCCATTTTATTTTGTGTTGCCTAGAGGTCACATAACTAGTAAGTTTCTGAGTCCATATTTGAATTGAAGAAGGGGAGTCTTCCATATTTCAGACTCAAGATTCTATCCATAGGGCCACCAGCTACTCTAGGTCTAGTATTATTCAAATGACTTTTGTGTTTAAAGGAGCTTTTCCTGATGACTTATGGAATTTGTTTTTCCTTTTTTTCTCCTAGCTTACATACTTTATTTCCTTCATTTTTCCTTAGCAACAGAAGGAACAATATGACATCAAGGTGCTTATGAACATAACAGATAATAGTTGTGTTCTTCCTGAACTGAATATTCTGTCTCAATACCTCACTTTTTTCAGAGTTCCCTTCAAATCCAGGAGTGCACCAAACATAGGATACTGATCTCTTTATGGCATACTGAAATGACTGGAAATCATTTCTATTATAGGTTAACTTCTAATAAGGTGGAATGAAAATTATATAGGAGAGAAACAGGTTAGAAACAATGAAAAATAAGAAAAATGGTTCCACTTCCTTCCAGAAAAAAGACTCTCTTGTATGTATTGTTTTAAAAGTTTTATTGATGGTATTTTCTTCTTTTGCATCATTCTCATTGGCCATCAACCCTTCCCCAAATAGTCTTCCCTTATAATCAATAAATATGGTAAACAAAACAAATCAACATATCCACTATGACATCAAATATATGCTTCTTTACATTTTTTTGTAGTCAACTTTCTCTCTGCCACAAAAGAGGCTATATTCACTTCAGTCTTTTAGAGTCCTGATTGAACACTTCATTAAAGCTTTGAATTCTTTCAAAGTTTACATGATTTCCATGTTACTACTTATATAAACTCTTTTCTGGGTTCTGTTCACTTCATTCTGTTCAAGATAAGAAAGCAAAAGGCTTTGAAATGAAACATTATGTATGTACAGGAACAAGAAGGATAATTTGATTGGAACACTGAAAAATTCTTACATCATCAATAATTCTGGAAAGATTGTGAAGAAGTTTAAACTTCAAACAGGAATTTTTATTTTATCATAGAGGGAACTGTATGAAACTTTCAGAGTAGGAACTGGCCAGAACTTTAGCAATAACAATTTGTCAGCTCTTTAGAGTATGTTTCAGAGAGAAGAAAGGATGGCTACAGGAGATCATTTAGGAGATCTTTGCAAAAGTTCAGGAAAAATATGATCAGTGCCTGCCTGAATTAGAATGGTTGTGGTTTGAATAGAAAAGAGCAAGATGAAGAAATGTACAATTAAATTCTAATACTTAGAAGCCACTTGTTATTTTGTAGTGGGATCTAGATTCTCAGGATGATAGCTTGTTCTGTGTGACACAGGTGTCCTCTCAACATCAAAGAATGGCAGCTGCTTCCTCTTTTCCCCTAAGATCAAAGATCCAAAAAACTCCACCTAGGACATTAAGGTTAGTGGGGTGAGAGCAGAAGATGTTGGGAGGAGAAAGGTTTTGGTTGAGGCCTGAATCAAAGTGATCGGGAAACACAGTGATGCATCCCCTGAAGTTCATACTACAAAAACTACCATGTAAAGGTGGAACTTTGGGTCTGAATAGGATTAATTATGGCTGCCTTCCAACAAGGGGTATATTTACTGCAGAGGGTTCTTTTCTATTTATTAGCACAGGAAAAAAATTGGTTATCAATAATTACTAATTAGAGAGCAAAATAATTTTAAAATTTTCTTCTCTATCACATCCTTTCTAGTCATATAACCCCCAAACAAGTGGAGTTTCTCATTAAGTTTTCTTCACCTTCCAATTTTTCATTTTAAAATATAGTGCAAGGGAATTTCCAGGGTGGATCCAAGATGGAAATGTGAAGCTAAAATGCTCCTGGAGCTTTTCCCTACCAAAGATAAATGAAGCCTCTGTACTGACATTAAAGTTACAGATCTCACCAAGAAAAAGAGAAGATCCAAAGAAGTTTTCATTGGTAGACATCATGTAGAATCTTCACTAAAGTTCTGTCTCTTTGGGGGGAAAAGGGAAGTAAAGCCAAGGGAGGCAGAAGAGAGGAAAAGTCAGTGGGAGATTTTAAGCCACACTTGCAGTCAAGGCCCCAATAACTTGACAACAGCATAGGTCCCAAAAGCTAGATAGCAAACCAGCTAGATAGCAAACCATCCCCAAAGTCTGAACCTTGGGAACATTGGGGCAAAAGATGGGACTGGATTGGGAGCAAACCATTGCATAGATAGAACCTGGACATAAAGGAGAAAATAAATCTCTGCAAAGGCAAGGCCTAGACTGCATAGGTAACATCTTGACCAGTGACATATCAGGGATCAGACACCAGCCCCAGCATAAAAAGCTTGGCTCTATACTTCCTATACCCCAGGAGCAGAGTTAAAACAACAAAGATGACAGCAAAATTGCTAAAAGAATGCTCACTATAGAAAACTACTTTGCAGATAAAGATGATAATAATGCCATGTTAGATGAAGAAATCAGTGAAAAATTGTTCACAGGAGAAGTCTCAAAAAAATCTTTGATTTGATCTCAAATCCAAAAGCTCATAGAAAAGCTTAAAAAGAATTTAAAAACCAAAAACAGAGGAAGAAGGAAAAAAATGGAAAAAAGAAATGAGAGTCATCATGAAAATTATGAAAAATTGACCAAAGAAATCAAATCCATTGAAAGTAAAAATGGACAATTAGAAAAGGAAACACAAAAGTTAATTGAAGAAAATAAAACCCTAAAAATTAGAATTGAATAAATAGAAACCAACAAATCTACAAGAGTACAAGATTTCATCAAACAAAAAAAAATTGAAGAAAATGTTAGGTACCTTTTAGGAAAAAAACAAACAACCTGGAAAATAGATCCAGAAGACATAATTTACAAATCATCAGATTACCAGAAAGCCTAGGTCAAAAAAAAAAGAACCTGGGAAACATCTTGTAGGAAATTTTCAGGGAAAACTGTCCAAATATGCTAGAACAAGAAGACAATATAGTCTTTGAAAGAATACACAGAATCTCTCCAGAAAGAGACCCCAGGATAAAAACTCCAAAGGCTGTTATAGCCAAATTCCAGAATTCTCAAATAAAGGGAAAAAGTGCTACAGGCAACAAATGGAAGCAATTTAATTACAAAAGAAACACAATCAGACTCACACAGGACATAGCAGCCTCAATACTGAAGGAGGAAAGGATCTGGAATACCATATATTGAAGGACAAAAGACTTGGAATTACAAACAAGAATTTACTACCAAGAAAAATTCAGCATATATTGTCGGGGGAAATGATGAATGTTCAACAAAACACAGGATTTCCAACATCCTGGCCAAAAGATTAGAAGTGAACAGAGAATTCAGTTGCCAAATACACAACTCAAGAGATGAGTAAAAAGATAAATGGAAAGGGGAAGGAAAAAACAAAACAAAGAAAAACAAACGTTAGTCAAGACCATCAAACTGTATGCAGCCCTAAAAGGGAAGATATAATACTTATAACTCTTGAGACTTGTATTTCTCTTAGGATAAATACAGGGTTGAATATAATTGAAGAGATTGGACTTAGAAGATATGGGTATGTTTGAGTATTGTCTCTCCATTGAAGAAGTCCAAGATGACATCACCATATTTGAGGCCAAAAACCCTGATGAAAAGCAAGAGTGTTTAAACTTAAGTGTCTCAGTCACATTTGATCTACTTTAATACTCTGCTCTGCTCACAAAGTTTAGTACTTTCTCTGTTGAGGGCATCATAAACTGGGTGGTCCTGAGTCCTTGTCTCCCATAATTTTAATCAATTGTAAAATTCTTAAGTGAGACCTTCAGAAGGTCCCATCACTTAGAGCTTTGACTTTCTTACAGTTAATTAAATCAGGGTTGGACTTAATCCATACTTTACTTAACAAAGAGTTAAGTACCCTGAGTGGTGGTGGTCGGGGGGGGGAATGTGGGAGAAGGTATGCTGGAGGGGGAGGAGTACAAATAGTTCATGAAATGATTTGGTTTTGGATGATACTTTGGCTTATGAGGATTATGTGTCCTTGGAGGGTACTTGAGGGGGGGTAAGGTACAAAATGAGTATAATTTATAGTGTACTTCTAATGAGACAGTACTTAGTGACTTTGAAGCAACATTGCTTATTATACAATAAATCAATCTGTGATGGTACATTAATAATACTTTGAATTTATCAAGCAATCAATTAATGAAGCTGTGATTTATGATACCTGATTAATAGTACTTGATAAATAGCACCAGGTGAAGAAGTCCAGAGATTTATAATTTCAGAGGGAAAGAAGAAAGGGTGTGAACACTGAATAAATTCTGTTCCATAGATTTGGCCTAGAGAGGGAATGAGATATATTCCCACTTGGGTTAAAAACATCTATCCTGCGTCTGGCTCGCGCTCTCACAGCCATTGCAGTACATTGAGCTCCATAGAGACAGCGCCAGGGCAAGCGAGAGCCAGACGGGCACTGGACTACTTTGTGCAGCGCTGAGGGAAAGTAATACAAAATGGGCAAAGGTGATCCTAAGAAGCCAAGAGGGAAAATGTCTTCATATGCCTTTTTTGTGCAAACCTGCCGAGAGGAGCACAAGAAGAAGCACCCAGATGCTTTTGTGAACTTCTCAGAATTTTCTAAAAAATACTCAGAAAGGTGGAAGACAATGTCTGCTAAAGAGAAAGGAAAATTTGAGGACATGGCAAAAGCTGATAAGGTTCGTTATGAGAGAAATGAAAACCTACATACCACCTAAAGGAGAAACAAAAAAAAAGTTCAAGGATCCCAATACACCCAAGAGGCCTCCTTCGGCATTTTTCTTATTCTGTTCTGACTATCGTCCAAAAATCAAAGGGGAGCATCCTGGTCTTTCCATTGGAGATGTGGTGAAAAAATTGGGAGAAATGTGGAATAATACTGCTGCAGATGACAAGCAACCTTATGAAAAGAAGGAAGCTAAGCTGAAGAAAAAATACGAAAAGGATATTGCTGCATACCGAGCTAAAGGAAAACCTGATGTGGGTAAAAAGGGAGGAGTTGTCAAGGCTGAGAAGAGCAAGAAAAAGAAGGAAGAGGAGGAAGATGAAGAAGATGATGACAATGAATAAGTTGGTTCTAGAGCAGTTTTTTTCTTGTCTATAAAGCATTTAACCCCCCCCTGTACACAACTTACTCCTTTTAAAGAAAAAAAATGAAATGTAAGGCTGTATAAGATTTGTTTTTAAACTGTACAGTGTCTTTTTTTGTATAGTTAACACACCACCGAATGTGTCTTTAGATAGCCCTGTCCTTTAGTGGTATTTTCAATAGCCACTAACCTTGCCTGGTACAGTATGGGGGCTGTAAATTGGCATGGACATTTAAAGCAGGTTCTTCTTGGTGCACAGCATAAATTAGTTATATATGGGGATGTAGTTCATTTTTATCTTCAGTTGTCTTTGATGCAGTATATGAAATAATTGTTGTTCTGTTAACTGAATACCACTCTGTAATTGCAAAAACAAAAAAAAAAGTTGCAGCTGTTTTGTTGACATTCTGAATGCTTCTAAGTAAATACAATTAAAAAAACATCTATCCTACTCTACAGGGAAAGGTGGGGGGGTCTGTGGAAGGGAAAGATAAGGGAAGAAGGGACTGATAAAAAGGAAGGCAAAGATATAAGTGAAAATAAAATGAAAGTTAAATTTTAAAAGAAAAGTTAAAGGGGAAAGGGAATAAAACTCTGGTGAGGAGGAATAAGAGGAAAGGAAAGAGAAAAATATAAATGGGGAAATATAGAATTGGTAATCTTAACTATAAATGTGAATGGGATGAACTGTTCCATAAAAACAGAAGAAGATAACAGAATGGATTAAAAACCAGGATCCTACAATATGTTGTTTACAAGAAACACCTTTTGTTGCACCCTAAGAAGCAAGTGGGAGACCAAGCTATGAATTTTGGGGAGTACAGTTTTATTTCCAATGGCTATGTGGAGTTCATCTCAAATCACATGGCACTGAGTGTCCAGAGAACTAAGTTTTTATAGTATTTTGAGGGGGGGGTGTTATTGTGAGCAAGCAGAATACAACAGCAGAGATGGCAGTTAGATAAATTTCCCTGTTCGTCAGATAATTACAAATATATGCAAACATATAGAGAAAGTCACATACTTTCAGGTCTCCCACAGGCTTAGAGCAAGTAGAATTTAATATCTTATGGTTCCTACTACATCTGGGGAAGGGGAGGCAGTCTTGAGAGGAATCAGGAATTTGAAGACAGAGCAAAGGGATCAGGTTAACTAGAGCATTTTGAGAATCTCAGACAAATATATGATATATCTCACCAGGGTCAACCATTTGGGTCCTGTCAGAATGTTCTCAGACCCAAAGGCACCTAGCCAAATTTGTATTACTGAAGAGTTTCTTGGGGCCCAGAAAAGTGTCAAGGACCCCCTTTACACAGGGGTTATGCAAATATTAATATTTTACTTCATTACCCACTTTTTTCAAAATAACTCAAACCCTTGAGTAATCATCTTCATAACCTGGGGAAGCATGTACAACAAGCATCTTTACAAGGGATCCAGGTACCATCATTACATCTCACATGAGTCTCAGTCCACCTATCTCTTTAAGTTGTACAGTCCAGCTAAATCAGAGATAAGACTCTCCTTAGATAGGATATATAGACTCATGTAGGATATAATCATGCCACCAAATAATCTCCCTCCTTTCCTCTTCATAAGGAGAAGGGTATAAATAGGGGTGTCACATTTACAAAATCAAGGGGAGGTTACAAAAACAGATCCCTTGGCTGCACAATGTATACACAGGCAAGAAATGGTAGAGATGAACTGGTCCAGTCTCTCTCCTCTCTTCTCTTCTCTCCTGGAGACATTGGATGTCCTTCTGCATCTTCTGAATCTGTTCCAAAAACTCCTCTCCAGATCAGGTGACTAGCTGAGACTTTGTCTTCTGGTAAAGAAACTGTTTAACATTTTACTCATATCAAAACACACGTTTTCATCACAAGACAATGAGATTTTGGAGCTTACTACAATTTACATTTTGTCTTATTGCCATATTGATGATCATACTTCACTTTAACACAATGAACTTTCCTTTTTCTTTCTTTTTTTTTTAGGTTTTTTTTGCAAGGCAAATGTGGTTAAGTGACTTGCCCAAGGCCACACAGCTAGGTAATTATTAAGTGTCTGAGGCCGAATTTGAACTCAGGTACTCCTGACTCCAGGACCGGTGCTCTATCTACTGTGCCACCTAGCTGCCCCCACAATGAACTTTCATTAGAGTTTTACTATATGAGCAAGTTTCCAATGAGAATTATCATACTGACTTAAGCTTGTAACATATACATTCAACAATCATCTTCATTCAAAAAGTACCCAGCATATGGTTAAAAAGTAAAACAATTTTGGCCTTTGCTCTTATTACAATAATGGCTCAAACATCCTTAACCAAAATGAATTTTTTCAAAAATATTCCCAAATATACCACAGATTTTCTTTTTTTTCTGATATACTTATCTGATTCACATTTCTTTCTTTAAACAAGGCTTTAAGACTGTAATTATCCTAAGAATTTCCACTTCTTCTTACCTAAATACTCCTTCTAAATAAAAATTAAGAAACTTAATTCCTATCTTAACATGTAGCTGTTAGCAGGTGTCAGAACCTCACTCCTAACACACCTAACCTATCTCTAGCTATTAGATCCAATTCACCTAAAATTGATTTTCTGGTTTTCTTAGTAGTTGTAAAAATTCATGACATCAAAAGAAAATTCTCTTATTGATATGAGTATTGAATATCAGTGTCCAGGCAGAGATCATGGATAGTCGAATGTCTTAGGCCAGATTTATTGTTCCAGGTGAGACATTATCCAAATGTCATTTTGCGGAAATCAAGTCAAAAGGGTCGAACCTCAGGCCATACTGAAAAGGTGCCCCTTTGCCTGCGCATCCCTGTCACCTGACATCTTGGCTTCCTTGACTGCAAGAACATGACATTTACCCAGTAGCATTTCCTTTTGCTAACCATCCTAGTATCTGATATAAAAAAGAAAATTAATTAAAAGTCCCATGATCTAAAATAGTTGTTTTACCTAATTAGATTTCCAAGTGAATCCACTTGACAATCTAAATTGGGGGGTGTCACAATCAATTAGCCCCTTCCCTACACATATATCACATATATCTCCTTTGAGTGTTCCTGTCATCAGAATACATTAAATAGGGTTACTTTGTAAATATTCAAAAGCAGTCAAGTTTCCCCCAGCATCTGGAGTATTCCTTGAGAGATTTTAGCTGTAAAGACAGGGCCATTGTCTGGCCTGATTTCTAGCAGGAGACCAAATCAGGGAGGAGCTCATTCAGAATTTTTTTTTAGTTTTTGCAAGGCAAATGGGGTTAAGTGGCTTGCCCAAGGCCACACAGTTAGGTAATTATTAAGTGTCTGAGACCGGATTTGAACCCAGGTACTCCTGACTCCAAGGCCAGTGCTTTATCCACTATGCCACCTAGCCACCCCTCAGAATTTTTTTAACTGCTTCCAAGGCTGTTACTTTGGCTTCTACCCATTCTGAAAATGTGTCAACTAAAACCAAGAGATACTTAAAACCTGCTGCTGGTGGTTTTGTGCAGCTGCTTTACTATCTCTCTTTCTATTGTTTCTGGGATAAGAATTTTCTGCCAGTTCTCCTCCATCCTCCTGCTGCCTTCTTCTCCCCTTTTTATTCAGCGAAGGAATCTTCCTGGGGGGAACAGATGGGACCTGGTGATGGTTGGGGGGGGATGGGATTTAGAAATTGAGGGGCTAAGATCTCCTCCTTATTCTGTACCCATTTTCTTCCCAGTGCTTCTGGTATAAAAATACTTCCATCCCCTAAATCCTACTATCCAGGCTTTGGCATCATGACAGTAAAGTAACTTATACTGATAAAACTGTATCACATAACTTTTCAACATCTTACTCATTGATAAGTCATCAATTAGGGTTACATAATTTTAAATTTCCTAATCATTTTCCAAAGTGCCTCACATTTATTCAACATTATGGGAAAAGGTATCTTTTGCGCTTAAGATACACCTCCCAATCTCTTATACACTGTCCTTCTGAATCTACATTTAACGCAGGAGAAGATATGTGTGATTTTACTTCTTTAAAATTTAAACAATAAATTCTTAACCTACATGAAACATAAGGTTTTTCATGCTGACATCTCATTCTCTTAAAGCAAAACAAAACAACAGGTTCTTTTAAAACTAACCTTATAATTATTTTTTACACACAAACTTCTTCTAAATTTGTGCTTTGTAAGCTTATTTATCTCTTCTTCCAAATACACTTCTATTTTCAAAACAAAGAAAATAAGATTCTCCATGAATTTAGTCTTATACATATGACAATTTCAGAAGCCCAATGTACCCTTTTTACCCATGCCAGTGTTACATTTGCATATATAATTTCTTCTTATTAAATAACAGATAATAAATAAGCTACTTATTTACCTCTTCTTCCAAATACACTTCTATTTTCAAAACAAAGAAAATAAGATTCTCCATGAATTTTAATTTTGGACAATTTCAAAAGCCCAATATACACTTATTTTTTTTAATTTATTTATATTAAAGATATTATTTAAGTTTTACAATTTTCCCCCCAATCTTGCTTCCCCCCGCCATGGAAAGCACTTTGTCAGTTTACTTTGTTTACATGTTGTACATTGATCCAAATTGGGTGTGATGAGAGAGAAATCATATCCTTAAAGAAGAGAAGAGAAATCTAAGAGGTAACAAGATCAGACAATAAGATATCTGTTTTTTCCTAAATTAAAGGGAATAGTCCTTGTACTTTGTTCAAACTCCACAGCTCCTTATCTGGATACAGATGGCACTCTCCTTTGCAGACAGCCCAAAATTGTTCCCAATTGTTGCACTGATGGAATGAGCAAGTCCTTCAAGGTTGAACATCACTCCCATGTTGCTGTTAGGGTGTACAGTGTTTTTCTGGTTCTGCTCATCTCACTCAGCATCAGTTCATGCAAATCCCACCAGGTTTCCCTGAAATCCCATCCCTCCTGATTTCTAATAGAACAATAGTATTCCATGACATACATATACCACAGTTTGCTAAGCCATTCTATGACCATACCTCTCCCAGGTTAACATCATCATGGAAGTATCAATAACTTTCAGACTCCCAGAATTACTTCTGAAATAACAGCACTGAAAAAGCCTGAGTTTTGAAACAATGCTGCCTTACCCCAAGATGAATAGAATCTAATTTTAATACCATAAAGTTCAAAGTCAAGAAATAGTCTGGAAAAATGAGGAAATCAGCAATAACAGAAGAAAGTGATTATAAAAAAGCTAAGATGGTGGCAGGGGAAAATCAAGACCCAAACATAGAAGACAACAATGTGAAAAAAAAAACTTTAATTAATGCCTTAGAGAAAAATGCAACTAGGACCCAAGTCCTATAGGAATTCTCGAAGGAAGAAAAGAAAGAGTTAAGAATGGTCAAAGAAAAATTGGGGAAGAAATGAGAGTGACACAAGAAAATTATGAAAAAACTATAAATAGTTTGATAAAAGAAGCATCAAAAACACTGAAGAAAGTAACACCTAAAAAACCAGAATTATCCAAATGGCACAGGATGTACAAAATTCAGTGAAGAAAAGAACAAAAAGAGTAGAATAGGCTAAGAGTAAAACGAGGTACAAAATTTTACTGAAGAAAATTTCTAAAAAGTTATAAATGGGCAAGTGGAGGTTAATGACTTACTGAGACCTCAAAGACAATAAAATAATGGAAATAATGGAAAAATAGAAGAAAGTATGAAATATCTATTGGAATGTGAGAAAATATATAGGAGAGAGAATTTAAAAATATTAGATTATGTGAAAGGCATGATCAAAGAAACAGCCTAGACATCTTATTTTTTTTCCAAAAAAATTTAAAGGAAAACTTCCAAAATATCTTAGATTCAGATGGTTCAATAGAAATGAAAAGAACCCCTTCCTGAAAGAAATTCCAAAATGAGAACTCCCAGGAATATTACAGTCAAATTCTAGTCTTCCTAGATCAAGGAAAAAATTTTGCATGCAGCTAGAAAGAAGTTATTCAAATATCATGGAACCAGAGTCAAGATCATATATAATTCAGCAAGTTTCATGTTAAAGGATTAAAAGTATTTATAATATGATAAATAGCTAGGATTAAAACCAAGAATAACTTACTCAGCAAACTGAAGAAAATCTTTCAGGTTGAAAATAGATATTTAGTTAAAAGGAGATCTTTTAAATATTTTTGGTAAAAAGACCAGAGTTTGATAGAAAATCTGACATTCAAACACAAGAGTCAAGAGAAGCATAAAAAGTTTTTTATGAAAAAGAAATCAAAAAGAATTATAAGGTTAAATTGTTTATATTCCTCTGTGGGAAATGTAACATGTAACTCCTAAGAACTTTATTATTATTAGGTTAGTAATAAGGATTCTATATAGACAGAAAACACAGGAAGGAATTGATTATTTTGGGATGATATATAAAAAAAGTGAAAGTAAAAGAAAAAGAGAATGCATTGAGATAAGAGGAAAAGGAGAGAAAGAACTGGTAAACCTATCTTCATATAAAGAAGAGTTTTTACAATGGATGGAAAATAAAGAAGGGTGGTGGGCAAATAAACCTCACTATCATTGAAATTGCTTCATTGAGGGAAGAATATACATGCATACTTACATGGATATAGAAATTTGTCTTATCCAACAAGAAAACAACAAGAGAGGGGCATAAAAGAAATTGAAGGTGATAAAAGGGAGGTTGGATTAAGATAGGTTGTTAAGGGCAGAAACAAAAGGGACTTTGGAGAAGGAACAGAGTGAAAAGAGAGAGAGAGAGGAAGGATTAATAGAAGAAAATACACAGCAATCATACCTGTAAATAAAACTAGGATAAACGCAGTCATAAAATGGAAGTAGCAGAATGGATTAGAAACCATAATTCAATATAATATTTATAAGAAAGATACTTGAATCAAAGAGATACATATGAAGTAAAAATAGGAACTGGAGCAGAATCTGTTATGCTTTAACTGAGGTAAAAAAGACAGCAGTGATAATCATGTTCTCAGAAAAAAACAAAAGCAAAAGTTGACCTTATTAAAAGAAATTATCATATTACATTTTTTTTGAAAATGTACCATAGACAGAAAAAATATCAAAAAATTTTACAGTGATTTCTTTGATAAAGACCTAATTTCTTAACTATATGGGGAATTGAGACAAATTTATAAAAATAGGAGCCATTACCAAGTCATTCCCCAATTGATAAATGGTTAAAGGATATGAAGTGGTAGTTCCTAGTTGAAGAAATTAAAACTATCTATAGTCATATGAAAATACTCTAAATCATTATTGATTAGGGAAATGAAAATTAGAACAATTCTGGGGGAAGCTAGGTGGCACAGTGGATAGAGCACCAGCCCTGGAGTCAGGAGTACCTGAGTTCAAATCTGGCCCCAGACACTTAATAAATACCTAGCTGTGTGGCCTTGGGCAACCCACTTAACCCCATTTGCCTTGGGAAAAAAAAAAGAACAACTCTGAGGTATAATCTTATACCTATAAGATGACCAATATGACAAAAATTGAAAATGATCACTGCTGGAAGGTATGAGGGAAAACTGAGACACTAATGCATTGTTGGTGGAGTTGTGAACTGATCCAACCTTTCTGGAGAGCAATTTAGAACTATGCCCAAAGGGCAATAAAATTGTTCATACCCTTTAATCCAGCAATATCACTACTGGATCTGCATCATAAAGAGATCACAAAAAGGGTGAAAAACCTACATGCACAAAAAATATTTATAGAAGCTCTTCTTGTAGTGGCAAATAATTGGAAATTGAAGGGATGCCCATCATTTGGGGAACAAATTGTGGTTTATGAATGTAATGGGGCACTATTGTTCTGTAAGAAATCATGAGGGGTTGCGGCTAGGTGGTGTAGTGGATAAAGCACTGGCCTTGGAGTCAGGAGTACCTGGGTTCAAATCCAGTCTGAGACACTTAATAATTACCTAGTTGTGTGGCCTTAGGTAAGCCACTTAACCCCATTTGCCTTGCAAAAAAAAAAAAAAAAAAGAAATCATGAGGGATGGAATGTCAGAAAAACCTGAAAAGACTTGCATGAACTGATGTTGAGTGAAGTGAGCAGAACCAGAAGAATATTGTACACACTAACAGCAACATTGTGTGATGATCAACTATGATGGACTTGCTCATCTTAACAGAATAATAATCAAAGACAATTCTAAAGGACTTGTGATGGAAAATATCATCCACATGCAGAAATGGAATTATGGAGTCTGAATGTAGCCACAGACTACCATTTTCAATTTTTAAAATTTATTTTATGTATTATGGTTTTTTCTTCTTATGGTTTTTCTCTTTTTGATTTGATTCTTTTTTTCACAACATGATCAATATGGATATATAACATAGTTATACATGTATAACTTAGATTGCTTTCTGTCATGGAGAAGAGGAAAGAAGAGAAGGAGAAAAATGTGAAACTCAAAACATTACTAAAAGTGACTGTTTAGAACTACCTTCCCATGTAATTGGAAAAATAAATTAGAAGAATTAAAAAGAGCCATTCTTCAATTTTAAATAGTCAGAAGAGACAAACAGGTATGTTTTAGAAGAAGAAATCAATGTTATCTATAATCATATAAAAGTGCTCCAAATCATTATCAGTTAGAGAAATGAAAATTAAAATATCTCTGACGTACCACCTCATACCTATAAGATTGCTAACATAATATAAAAGGAAAACGACAAATGCTGGAAGGAATATGGAAATAGGGAACCCCAATACACTGTTTTTTTGTTAAGTTTTTTTATGAGGCAATGGTATTAAGTGACTTGCTCAAGACAGCACAACTGGTATCAAGTGACTGAGGTTGGATTTGAACTCAAGTCAGGAGACTCAAGAGCTTGTGCTCTATACACCATACCACCAAGATGCCCTTCCCCTAATATATTATTATTATTATTATTATTATTATTATTATCATTATTATCATCATCATCATCATTATTATTATTATTGGTTTTTTTGCGAGGCAATGGGATTAAGTGATTTGCCCAAGGTCATACAGTTAGGTAATTATTAAGTATTTGAGACCAGTTTTTTTAAGGTTTTTTCAAGGGAAATGGGGTTAAGTGGCTTGCCCAAGGCCACACAGCTAGGTAATTATTAAGTGTCTGAGACCAGATTTGAACCCAGAGCTGGTGCTTTATCCACTATGACACCTAGCTGCCCCTTGAGACCAGTTTTGAACTCAGGTCCTCCTGTCCCCAGGGCCAGTGTTCTATCCACTGCACCACCTAGCTGCCCCTCCCCAATACATTACTTTTTTTTTGTACTTAAAGATTTTATTTATTTTGAGTTTTACAATTTTTCCCATAATTTTACTCCCCCCCCCCACAGAAGGCAATTTTCCAGTCTTTACATTGTTTCCATGTTATATATCAATCTAAGTTGAATACGACAAAGGAGAAATCATATCCTTAAGGAAGAAAAATAAAGTATAAGAGATAGCAAGATCAGACAATAAGATATCAGATTTTCCCCCCCTAAATTAAAAGTAACAGTCCTTGGTCTTTGTTCAAAGTCCACAGTTCTTTCTCTGGATACAGATGGTATTCTCCATTGTAGACAGCCCCAAATTGTCCCTGATTGTTGCACTGCCCATCAAGGATGATCATCATCACCATGTTGTTGTTAGGGTGTACAGTGTCTTTCTGGTTCAGCTCATCTCACTGAGCATCAGTTCATGCAAATCCCTCCCATCCCTTCTGGTTTCTTTTTTTTTTTAGCTTTTAAATTTATTTCTATTAAAGATATTATTTGGGTTCTACAATTTTCCCCCAATCTTGCTTCCCCCCCCCCCCCCCACAGAAAGCACTCTGCAGGCTTTACTTTGTTTCCAATGTTGTACCTTGTTCCAAATTGGGTGTGATGAGAGAGAAATCTTATCCTTAAAGAGAAGAGAAGTCTAAGAGGTAACAAGATCAGAAAATAAGATATCTGTTTTTTTTTTTCTAAATTAAAGGGAATAGTCCTTCCACAGCTCCTTATCTGGATACAGATGGTACTCTCCTTTGCAGACAGCCCAAAATTGTTCCCAATTGTTGCACTGATGGAATGAGCAAATCCTTCAAGGTTGAACATCACTCCCATGTTGCTGTTAGGGTGTACAGTGTTTCTCTGGTTCTGCTCATCTCACTCAGCATCAGTTAATGCAAATCCCTCCAGGTTTCCCTGAAATCCCGTCCCTCCTGGTTTCTAATAGAACAATAGTGTTCCATGACATACATATACCACAGTTTGCTAAGCCATTCCCCAATTGAAGGACATTTACTGGATTTCCAATTCTTTGCTACCACAAACAGGGCTGCTATAAATATTTTTGTACAAGTAATGTTTTTACCCTTTTTCCTCATCTCTTCAGGGTATAGACCCAGTAGTGGTATTGCTGGGTCAAAGGGTATGCACATTTTTGTTGCCCTTTGGGCACAGTTCCAAATAGCTCTCCAGAAGTGTTGGATGAGTTCACAGATCCACCAACAGTGTAATAGTGTCCCAGATTTCCCACATCCCTTCCAACAATGATCATTATCCTTCCTGCTCGTACTGGCCAATCTGAGAGGTGTGAGGTAGTACCTCAGAGAAGCTTTAATTTGCATTTCTCTAATAATTAATGATTTAGGGCATTTTTTCATATGGCTATGGATTACTTTGATCTCCTCATCTGTGAATTACCTTTGCATATCCTTTGACCATTTGTCAATTGGGGAATGGCTTTTTGTTTTAAAAATATGACTCAGTTCTCTGCATATTTTAGAAATGAGTCCTTTGTCAGAATCATTAGTTGTAAAGACTGTTTCCCAGTTTACTACATTTCTTTTGTTCTTGCTTACATTGGTTTTATGTGTGCAAAAGCTTTTTAATTTAATGTAATCGAAATCAATTGACTTTTGGTGATGTTCTCCAACTCTTCCTTAGTCATAAACTGTTCCCCTTTCCATAGATCTGACAGGTAAACTAGTCCTTGATCTTCTAATTTTCTTATAGTATTGTTTTTTTATGTCTATGTCCTGTAACCATTTGGATCTTATCTTGGAAAAGGGTGTGAGGTGTTGGTCTAATCTAAGTTTCTTCCATACTAACTTCCAATTAATCCAGCAATTTTTATCAAAGAGGAAGTTTTTAATCCCAATGGCTAGACTCTTTGGGTTTGTCAAACAGCAGATTACTATAATACTCTCTTGCTTTTACACCTAGTCTATTCTACTGGTCCACCACTCTATTTCTTAGCCAATACCAAACAGTTTTGATGACTGATGCTTTATAATATAATTTTAGATCGGGTAGGGTTAAGCCACCTTCTCTTGCACTTTTTTTTCATTAAGCTCCTGGCAATTCTTGACTTTTTATTTCTCCATATGAATTTACTTATAATTTTTTCTGACTCTTTAAAGTAATATCTTGGAATTTTCATTGGTAGGACACTAAACAGATAGTTTAGTTTTGGTAGAATTGTCATTTTTATTATATTAGCTCTACCTATCCATGAGCAGTTGATATTTGCCCAGTTATTTAAATCTGATTTAATTTGTGTGAGAAGTGTTTTATAATTGTTTTCAAAAAGATTCTGAGTCTGTCTTGGCAAATAGACTCCCAAATATTTTATACTGTCTGAGGTTACTTTGAATGGGATTTCTCTTTCTAGCTCTTCCTGCTGTTTCTTGCTAGACATATATAGAAAAGTTGAGGATTTGTGGGGGTTTATTTTATAACACGCAACTTTGCTAAAATTGCTAATTGTTTTCAGTAGTTTTTTAGATGATTTCTTGGGATTCTCTAGGTAGACCATCATGTCATCTGCAAAGAGTGAGAGTTTTGTGTCTTCTTCCCAATTCTAATTCCTTCAATTTCTTTTTCTTCTCTAATTGTTGATGGTAACATTTCTAATACAATATTGAATAGTAGTGGTGATAATGGGCACCCTTGTTTGACCCCTGATCTTATTGGGAATGCCTCTAGCCTTTCCCCATTGAATATAATGCTTGTTGATGGTTTCAGATAGATACTGCTAATTATTTTAAGGAACAGTCCATTTATTCCTACACTCTCTAGTGTTTTTAGTAGGAATGGATGCTCTGTTTTGTCAAAAGCTTTTACAGCATCTATTGATATGATCATATGATTTGTGATAGGTTTGTTGTTGATATAATTGAGTATACTAACAGTTTTCCTAATATTGAACCAACCCTGCATTCCTGAAATAAATCCTACTTGATCATAATGTATTATCCTAGTGATGACTTGTTGTAGTCATTTTGCTAAGATTTTATTTAGGATTTTTGCATCTATATTCATCAGGGAAATAGGTCTATAATTTTCTTTCTCTGTTTTAACTCTTCCTGGTTTAGGTAACAGTACCATATTGGTTTCATAGAAAGAGTTAGGCAGAGTTCCATCTTTCCCTATTTTTCCAAACAGTTTATACAGAATTGGAACCAATTGTTCCTTGAATGTTTGGTAGAATTCACTTGTAAATCCATCAGGTCCTGGAGAGTTTTTTTTTATGGAGTTCAATAATGGCTTGTTGAATTTCTTTTTCTGAGATAGATAGATTTTCCATCACGAGTCTTTTAGAATTGTGCTTGATCATTATACTACTGAAATGAACTAGTCCATCATAGTTGACTATCACCCAATGTTGTTGTGGTTAGTGTGTACAAAGTTCTTCTGGTTCTGTTCACTTCATTTTGTATCAGTTCTTTTCTTTTTTTTTTAATTTATTTTTTATTCTCATTTTGTACAAATATTTTTTTACATTAATAAAATATTCTTGTTTACAAGTAAACAAAATACCCCTCCCCCTATGAATATAGATAGACTTGCTTAGGTGAAAAAAGTAAAGGGGAGAGAAAAAAAATTAAAATAAAAAAAATAATAGTGACAATTGTAGGTATGGCCAGGTGGCGCAATGGACGATGCACCAGCCCTGGAGCCACGAGCGCGCAAGTCCATATCCAGCCTCGTAAACCCAATATTCACACAGCCATGTGACATGCAAGCCACCTGATCCCCACTGCCCTACAAAAACCAAAAAGAAGAAAAAAAAAGACCCAAAATAAAATAAAATAGTAATAATAGTAGGGGTGGTTTGTTGGTAGACAGAGCATTGGCCCTTGAGCCAGGAGCACATGGGTCCGAATCCAGCCCCAGACACCCAAAGATCACCCTGGTATGTGGCCCCAGGAAGGCCAAACAGCCCCACTTGCCCTGCACTCTCCCCCAAATAATAATAACAAAAAATGTGCTTCAGTCTTTGTTCCAACACCAACAACTCTGTCATGGGTGGGTCACATTCTTTATGATAAGTCCATCGCAAAAGTTACTTCAATATTTTTCCAATGTTGCCATTGCTGATTGCAACTCCCTCTTTTCTTATTTCTCTACTACCATGTACTAAATTTTCTCTCTCCTTTCACTCTGACTCTGCTGTAGGGTTGCTGACTGGCTCAACAGACAGATCCCTGGTCCTGGGGCCAAGAGGCCCTGAGCCCCCATACCACCTGTTAGGCCCAGAATCCACTTGGCCTCATAGTCCTGGATAGGCCTTCCAATCCCAGCCCCTTGCAAGAAGTAAAAAAGAAAATGTGTTATATCTGACCATACCCCATTGAGTATATTTGCTGTTTCCTCTCCTAGCCATCTCTGATCATTCCCCCTTGCCTCCCCCCTTCCATATCATTGCAATAGCTCATTGTAATAAAGAAAAATCTTATTATGTGAAATATCTTGGACTATTCTTCCTCTCCTTTTTCTTTCTCCCATTCCATTTCCCTTTTTTTCCCTATTGACTCCATTTTTACACCATATTTTATCTTTGAATTCAGCTTTCTCCTGTGCTTCAACTACAAAAGCTCCCTCTGCCTGCTCTATTAACTGAGATGGCTCATATGAATATTATCAGTATCATTTTTCTATACATGCAGTTCATCCTCATTAAGTCCCTCATATTTCTCCCCTCCCCTCCAATCTCCATGCTTCACCTTAGTCCTATATCTGAAGATCAAACCTTCTGTTCAGCTCTGGCCATTCTAAAAGGAACATTTGAAATTCCCCTGGTTCATTGAAAGTCCATCTTTTTCCCCTGGACGAAGACATTCAGCCTTGCTGGGTAATTCATTCTTGGCTGCATTCTAAGCTCTTTTGCCTTCCAGTATATTGTATTCCAAGCCCTACAGCTTCCAATATAGTTGCTGCTAAGTCCTGTGTGATCCTGACTGCAGCTCCATGATATTTGAACTGTGTCCTTCTGGCTGCTTGTAATATTTTCTCTTTGACTTGGGAGTTCTGGAACTTGGCTATAATATTCCTGGGGGTTGGTTTTTTGGGATCTCTTTCTTGGGGGGAATCGGTGGATTCTCTCCATTTCTATTTTGCCCTCTGCTTCTAGAATATCAGGGCAATTTTCCTGTAGTAATTCTTTGAAAATGATGTCAAGGCTCTTTTCCTGATCATGACTTTCAGGTATTCCAATAATTTTTAAATTATCTTTCCTAAGTCTGTTTTCCATATCAGTTGTTTTTTCAATGAGATATTTCACATTTTCTTCTAATTTTTCATTTTTTTGGTTTTGAAGTATTGACTCCTGATTTCTGGTAAATTCATCAATTTCCCTGAATTCTATTCTTTGTCTGAAGGATTTGTTCTCCTCAGAGAGTTTTTTTTTCTCTTTTTCCATCTGGCAAATTTTTCTTTTTAAAGCATTCTTCTCCTCAATAACTTTTTGAACTGTTTTATCCATTTGACCTAAGCTGTTTTTAGCATGCTATTTTCTTCAGAATTTTTTTCGATTTCCTTGACTAAGCTGCTGACTTCATTTTCATGTTTTTCCTGCATCTCTCTCCTTTCTTTTCCCAGTTTTTCTTCCAACTCCCTCATGTGATTTTCAAAGTCTTTTTTGAGCTCTGTCATAGCCTGAGCCCAATTTCCGTTTTTCTTGGAGTCTCTAGATGCAGGAGCTTGTGCTTCCTCATCTTCAGACTGAGTATTTTGATCCTTCTTGGGCTCATTTGCAAAATATTTCTCAATGGTCTTCCTCTTGTTTCTTTGCTTGTTCATTTTCCCAGCCTAAGCCTGTTTTTGCGGGTGCTTCCTGAGCTTTTGGGACACTCCCACAAGGATCTCAGTGTGTGAGGCTCTGTCCTCCCTCCTGATCTGTGAATGAATATAAGTGCCCCACTCTGCCATGGTGCCGAGGTGGGGGGCCCTGTTGTTCTATGGGGGGGCCTAGACTGGGATCAGGATCTGAATGTGGTCAGAGCCCCAGAGTCCTGTTCCAGGGGCAGAGGACAGAGCTTGGCAGTCTCTCTCTCTTCACTCCCCTCCCTCAGCTCAATGGGCTCATGCCCTGGGGGCTCCTGCTTACTGGCTCCACCTGCTTCTGTTTCTGGGTCTGGGCTGCTGAAAGACCAAGCTGCTGGTTGTGTGCCCTGAGGGCTGGGCTCCACGTGCTGGCTCTGGCAGAGGTCCCCCACTGTTCTCTCACGACGTACTCTTTCAATAACTACTTTGCCCTCCGATTCCATGATATCAGGGCAGTTTTCTATCACTAGATCCTGTAATATTAAGTCCAGGCTTTTTTTCTCTTCAACGTTTTCAGGAAGTCCTATAATTTTCAGGTTCCTCCTTGATGTATTCTCAAGGTCAGTGGTTTTGTTGATGAGGTATTTTACATTAGCTTCTATTTTTCCTATTTTTTTATTTTGTTTAACTGACTCTTACTGTCTCATGGAGTCATTAGTTTCTGTAGACTCCATTATTTTTTGGGGGGTGGGGTTTTCTTCATTAAGCTTTTGCAACTCCTTTTCCAATTGGTCAATTCTACTTTTGAAAGAGCTTTCCATTTGACCAATTGAGGTTTTGAGAGAATTAATTTCTTTTTGCATTTGCTCATTTGAGGATCTGAGAGAATTATTGTCATTTTGTATTGGTACAATTGATGATCTGAGAGGTTTATTCTCATTTTGTTATTGTCCAATTGATGATCTGAGAGATTTATTCTCCTTTTGTGTTTGTCCAATTGTACCTTCTAAGGTTTTGTTTTCTTGTTGCAAGTTATTAATTGTCTCTCCAAATTTTTAAGCTCCTTCCTTATTTCTTCAAGGAAGTCTTTCTGTGCTGGAGACCAGATTGTATTCTCCTCAGAGGTTCCAGGTCTCTCTGAGTTGGGGTCTTTCCCTTCCAGGAATTTTTCTAGGGATCCACCTTTCTGCTTACCCTTTTTCATTATGCTAAGACCTTGAGTTGGGGGGGGGGTGTTTCACCTGGGCTTGGCATCGCTAAAAGCTTTACTGATTGCAGTTTTTCTGGCTGGCCAGTAGGAGCTGCTGGTTGCCCTCTCTGGAGTGTTTGTGACTTTGGTTGAGAGGCCTTCTCCCTTTGCCTGAAGGGAGGAATTGAAGCTATTGAATTCTTTTGCCTTCAATCAATGGTGGGCTTTACCCTGGCCTGAGATCATTCCTTAGGTGGGCTGTTTCTTCTGCTCACACACCTGGGCCTGAGGCAGAAGTAGTTCGCATTTGTTTGAGAAGAGGCCTCTGTGCAATGGAGGCGTGCACTCAGAGTTTCTCAGACCCGAGGAGCATAGGGATGGTGTCTGCAGCTCTCCTGCACTAGAACTCTTCCCCCAGCCTGGTCCCCAAGCTCCAGGGGGACACCACCAACAGCAGCGACTCTGCTTCCCCGCGGACACAAGCCCCTTTCGTCCAGCACCACCACTGATCCATCAGGTCCGGCTCTCCAGCCCTCAGACTCCCAGTTCCAATTCAGCTGTTAATCTGGCTGATCCGAGGCTGATCCTCCCTCTGAGCCCAGACTCACCCGCCTGAATTCAGCCAAAGCTGCTGCGGGAGACAGATCCTGATGTTCTTTCTCATGGCTTTTCTTTCTGGGTTTTGTGGGTCGGATTTCTTTTAAGAGGTTTGTTTCATATGATAGATGGGGAAAGATCAGGAGACTTTAGAACTCTGCCATCTTGGCTGGAAGTCCCCCTTCTGGTTTCTAATAGAACAATAGTGTTCCATGACATACTGTGCCACAGTATGCTAAGCCATTCTCCAATTGAAGGACATTTACTTGATTTCCAATTCTTTGCCACCACAAACAGGGCTGCTATGAATATTTTTGTACAAGTAATGTTTTTTTTACCCTTTCTCATCATCTCTTCAGGGTATAGACCCAGTAGTAGTATTGCTGGATCAAAGGGTATGCATATTTTTGTTGCCCTTTGGGTGTAGTTCCAAATCACTCTCCAGAAATGTTGGATGAGTTCACAGCTCCACCAACAATGTAATAGTGTCCCAGATTTCCCACAATCCTTCCAACAATGATCATTATCCTTTGTGGTCATATTTTCGCCAACACATTATTGATAGAATTGTGATCTGTCCAATCATTCTAGAGAACAGTTTGGAAGCAATGCCCAAAGAGCTATAAAATTGAGTATTCCCTCTGTCTTAAACATATTACTATTATATCTGTATCCCAAAGAGCCAAGTTAAAATGAAAAATACCTATCTAAACAAAAATAATTTTATTACTTTTTTGTGTTGGCAAAGAATTGAAAATTGGGCACAGGTGAACAAATTGTGGCATATGATTGAAATAGAATACTACTGGATGTTGTAAGAAATGATGAACGATTGATTTTGGAAAAACCTGAGAAAACTTACATGGACTGATACCAAGAAGAGTGAGCAAAGTCAGGAGAGCATTATAACAGTAACCACCATATTGTAATGATGATCAGCTCTAAAATACCTTCTTATTTTGATCAAGATAATAATCTGGACCCATAATGAAAAATATTATCCACCTCTAGAGAGAGAACTGATGAATTCTGCTGATTGAAGCATACTTTTTAAGCTTTTTAAAACATAACATATGGAAATATGTTTTGCTTGATTTTGCATGCATAACTTATATCATATTGTTTGTCTTCATAATGAATGGGAGAGGGATAGGAGCAAGAGAGAAAATTTGGAATTCAAGATTTTAAATATGAATGTTAAAAAAAATCCATAAATCACAAAAAAGGCAACAAAAATTTTAGGAAGAAAAAACAACCAGATGAGAAATATGTCATCATGTGACCTTCTGATGACCTGGAATTCATCGATTTGGAGCTGGAAAACTTTTCCTAAATGCTCCATGAGGGTTTGCAGAATCTTTGCAGGGGTATCAGGGTACTATTAGTGGTTGTCTGAAATATTTCCAATCACCTTGAGAGGATTAGTTGACTCAAATGTTCCCAAACTCCACAGGGAGATGTATCAGTGCAAATATACAACAACCAACATCCCCTGAGTCGTTGATAAATTAGTGTTTTCACAGTTGCCTACCATGGCCATGTTCAGAAGAGAAATTTAACTTAGCATCTCTGGACAACTCTGGTTCTTGAGATTCTCCAAGCCTTCTTGACTGTTAGTATTATTTGTTCTTAGGAATCAAAGAAGACAATGCCATTTACCCAATTGGTTGGAGGTATGAGTTGCACAATTATGTATATTATAGTGAGGAATATGTTGTTCAAGGCATACTTCTCACTAGAGTACTATTTCTGGGCCTGCTGTATTAGAATCATGGCTATTGATGATGATCTGGCTGTTGCAAGAGTCTCTTGATCTTAAATGGTTTTGTTTCTTCCACATCAACAAGGCATGTTAGCACACCATCAATGCTAGGCAAGCACAAATCATTGCTATGTATTTGTGGCAACTCAGATATGTCCTACCCTATCACTTGATAGGTTCATCATCAATGTGGTCTTCCCTGTCAGACCAGAATGCAACTGTCAAAATGCAACCTATCTCTCATTAAACTAATCTTAAGTAGGGTATTTCCTCTCAAATCTTCCCTCTTTTGAATTATGAAATACTCAACAATCTGATTCATTTGACAAAAACCTTAAGTCTAGGACAATATCAGCTTATCATTTTTTGGTGCAATACTGCTCAGTTTTTATGCACATTATTAGTTTTCACCAGATGTTGCCAGAACTACTATGCATTTCAAGATGTTGGCCCCTCTGCTGGGGCAAACCCATTCCAGGGTGGCTCTACCCTTCACAAAGAAAAGAGAATTCACCCCAGGGCTCTTGCCAGCTTCTCTGGGATTGGTACCACACCAGATGGCTTACAGTGCCTGCCAGATCATCCAATGAATCCTAGGTTACTTTCCCTTTCAAGCAGTCTCCTATATTACCTGGCTTTGCTCAAGGATAGATCAATCAATCTCATACAGGTAATGTGGAGGACTGATTTGAGACTCTGCAAAAATGAAGCCCTTCCCTAATGTTTAGCCTAATTGTAGCCTTGCTGAGAACTTAATCTAGCTGTATATTTTTAAGTTTTACAGACTTAAGTATTAATAAATCTTCACACTTATTTGAAGACTGTTCCTGGACTTCACGACCTTGATTAGTTCTCATGGACTTGACCTCAGGGACTCTCATCTCACTTCCTGTCACCCTCATGTTCCTCCACCCTTCCTAAGGACCACTCTCTGTAGATCAGGGGTTAAGGTTCCTTCCTGTGTTACTGTGAGTAGCTCAGTGGGAAAATTTTGGTCTTGGAACAGAATTGACCGTGTTGCCATGTAAGTTTTCATGTTTTGGGGGAATGTGTGCAAAGATGGGGAAAGCTTGGCAGAAAGATCTTACTTTATTGGATCCCAAGAGGGCTACAGGGATATGGGGGAGTTTTGGGTTGGGTTGTTGGTTCCACTCTTCCTATGGTCTGAGTAGTGGTTGTGAGTTTCTGTGGCCAATAGTATTTTCAGTTAACTTTCTCTTTCCCATTCCAGAAATCTTTGATCCTGTCAATCTTCTTACATCCATGGTCCCTTATCTCCCTAGTCTTGGGAATCTTCTGTCACTTAGAACCTTTTCTAATCTGGATTGCCTCTGGACTCAGGGACAATTCCTATGAAACCAGACCAAACTTGATTCCTAAGATCCCCTGGATCTGACAAATAATCTTGGTCTCCCCTGCTACTTTGTCTCCCATATTCTTCCATATGTTTGGTATGAAGGTGGGAAGATGAGTTAGGGTTGGGGTGTGAGGGAGTTTAGGGGAATCAAAGCTCTATGACCCAGGAGGAGGCATGGATGGACTGCCCCTACTTACTCTACTTCTGTCTGCTTCATTTAGTGAAAAAGGCAGTGGAAAAGACAGTGTTGATGGAGTCAGGGGGAGGCCCCCACCAAACTGGAAAGACCCTGAAACTCAGATGTCAAACATCTGGTTTCGAGTTCAAGACAAGTAAACTTGGTTGGTATCGTTGGACTCCTGGTCACGCCCCACTGTCGTTGACTAGTCTCAACAGCATTTCTGCAGATCCCACTGAAGACCGAATCACCATCTCCAGGGAAGAAACTGTTAGTAGAATTTCCTTACAGATTGAGGGTCTGGGCCTTAGAGATTCTGGCCAATATCACTGTGTAAGGAGAGTGGGCAATGGAGATGACACAGATCAGTTGGTCTTTGGTCCTGGGACAGTTGTAACAATGGAGCCTGGTGAGTGCCTTTACTATTCTAATCCTAGGGAAATTCTAAGGCTTCAAGTCACATAGTCAGTCACTATTGGGCCCAATTTTGAAGTGAGGTTTCCCATCTCCCAATTCCCTTTCTCTGTCATAGTGTACTCTGCGACCATGTACAGTTAACATTCCCACTTTGAGCTATAATTATAAGGGATGGATTATGATAGGTCATTAAAAGGCTATGTGGGGGAGGGGATCACATCAAAATAAGACCCAGAGGCTTGAAACCCTCAGCAATGAAATTCTAAGACATGTCAATTCCAATGGCAACGCTCGGGCTTAGGGTAGGAAATGGGGCTAAGGTTTGTTTTTTATGGTTACTTGGTCATATGGATGTGTTCCTCACATAAACTTAGTCAAATTGATGTTAAGAAGAATACAGGAAATTTGGGGTAAAGCTTGTTTTTGACAGTTATATCCTGTTCCTATATGTGCCTTTCTTATATACGGGGTTAGGTCCAGATAGAGGACAGGAAGCCATCATTTGATTGCAGGATTTCAAGCTCCTCTAGCTCCCAGTGTGTTTTTGGTGAGAAGTAAGAATACTGTGGCCTGCCTCATCAGGAATTTCTACCCCAAGGACCTCTATGTGTCCCTGGCCTCTTCTGGGACTTTGATCTCAGTCCAGAATGTTTCGCTGGCTCTCATACCCAATGGTACCTACAGTGCTGTCCAGATTGGCAAGGTTGCTGAGAATGATCCAGTAACCTGCTCAGTGAATCACCATGGGAAGAAGATACTTGTATCCCACCAGTCAGGTATGATTAGCCCCGGAGTGATGGAGGTTGTTGGGAGAAACATAGAGAAGAGATATACTGAAAGACAGGTACAAGGCTATGTCTCGGGTGAAGCATACCTGGATGTTGAGTAAAGATTTAAGTTGGGGAAAAGGATTCAGGAATTGGAATATCCACCTGTATTTGAAAGGAGTGACCTAAGAAGAGGTCATAATGCTGGAGATAGGAATCCTGTGGGGAAGTGGTTCAAGATTGAAGTAGGACAGCTAGGATTAGGGCATGGTCCTAGGCTGGGAAGGTGCTTCTTGATATCAAGAGCATCAGGGAGGCCAATCCTGGGCTTACTGAGGATCAGAGCTATGTCTGAGAATTTGTTTCTGACTTCAGATTATACTGGAACAGACTCTGGGATTGTCTCTAAGCAGAAACAGTTTTGCCCTGAACAGGATCTTATAGGTAAGTTAAAGATTCATAGTGCAAAGGCAAAGTTGACAAAATTGAAACTGAGAGCTTCATAGGAAAGAAAAATAAAACAGTGACCAGAAGGAGACACTGACAAAACCTAGAGGTTACCAAGAGGAATATTTAGCTTTGATCATGTAGGGAATAAGTTTCTGACTTTTAGGACTGTTCAAATGTGCAATGGACTGTCTGAGGAGGCCATGGGACCATTTCATTGAAGCTGTTTTGGCAAAGTATGGTTGAGATAATGCAAGGGCATGTTTTAGAGACAATTTCTTCTATGCCAATTTGGAGCAGTTAGCTACTCAAGTCCTTTCTAAGTGAAGTTCTCTGAATATATGATCCTTTGAATCTGTGATTCTACTGTGTGTCCTATTTTGACAAAGAATTTGGTATGAAATTTGAATGAGGTGGAAGAATTAAAAATAACTTGACAATCTCTTCAGATATACAGTGTGTGATATTCTATGGTCTGAGTGTGTCATAATTCAAGATTTAAAGTGTATAAAGTTACCCAGGCCTCAGGAAATACGATATTCCATAAATTGAACTAAGTCCTCCATACTTCTCCATAATTCATTCATTCTTAATAATTATTCCTCATACTGATTACTCCTTTACTCTCCTCTTTCTACCCTTGATTTCCACAGCTGTAGCTGACATCTACTTCAAAGTTTCTTTTAACTTATTTCTCCTATTATTCTATTACTATTTCGATCACTGTTACATTCACTTGCCATCAGTCATCCAAATTATTTTTCATTCTTCCACCTCAAATTTTGTACCAAGTTCATATGATCTAACAAATATTTATTGATCACTTACTTTGTACAAGACATTAAGATTCAGTGGAAAAACTGAAAGACAGTCCTTGCTCTCAAGGAACTTATATTCCACTGAATGGCAGGAAAAAAACCATACAAATAGATAAGTAAATATAGGATAATTGAGGAGGGAAAGAACACCAATAAATAAGCTAATGAGGCAAGAGTTCCTGCCTGAACTGGTACAAGAGCTGGGCCTTGAAGGAAAATAGAAATTCTAAGAATGGAGGGAAAGATGGAATGTCTTTCAAACTGGAGATGGGGAAAAGAATCTGGGAGATTTAATGCAAATTTTGGGAATAGCAAATAGGTCAGATGGGTTGGAACATGGAATTATGAAGGTGAAATAATGTTCATCAAACATGGAAAAAATAGATTAGACTAAGATTGTGAACGACTGCAATTTATCCTCAAGTCAATAGGGAGCGACTGAAGATTCTTGAGCTGCGAAATGACATGGTCAATGGGAGACTGTTGCCACAGTTTATGTAAGAAATGATGGAATCCTGGACTGGTGTGGGGGTGGCTGTATGAAAGGATAGAACAGGGAAAAAAACACAAAATTGAAAAGACCTAACAGATGCCATCAGGGAGACGAAAGAAATAAGGATGATGCCAAGATTGTGAATATTGGTCAGTAGAAAGATGGTGGTTCCTTATAATAAATAGGGAAGTATAGAGAAAAGGGAGGCTTGTGGTAAAAGGTAATGAATTCCATTTTGGTCATGCTCAGTTTGGAATGCCTAGGACATACCTAAAAGGAGTCAGAAGATCTAAATTTGAATCTCATCCACGATATCTATTAACTATGTGATAATGGGCAAGTCACTCAAACATTCTGAGCTAGTTTTCTCATTGATAAAATGACAGGAATAACTGAAGAACTAATATTATATTTTGTTGAAAGTCTCATGAAATTTTTTGGTATGTTGTTTTGTAAACCTTAGAAGCATTACATAATTGTTGGCTAGGATAAATGTTGCTACTGCTTAGGGTAGGTCCCTCGAATCCCCTTGATCTTGACCATTGTTCCCTGCAGTAGAACCTGAGCAGGGGAACATGCTATTCCTCAATGTGCTGGGTCTGAGACTACTATTTGTGAAGACTGTGGTCATCAATGTCCTCTTCACCACCATGACATTGATCTTCTGAAGTAAATGTCTAGCTTTGGTTCATCTTTCCACCCCTAGTTTGTCTCAGACTATTAATCACAATCTTCTTTCTATTCCTTCAGCTTTTCCTCAGTACTTCCTGTCATAGCTCAGCCTCACCCTTTTCCTGAATTTCTAATTTGTCCTCTCAGACTCTCCTCTGTCTCTTAAGACCCCCCCCCCAAATCTCCTTGCTGTTCATTTTGTTCATTTCTCCCAGAATCCTCTCTGACCTGTCAGAATTTTCCCATGGCTTCCTCCTCAGTCACTATGCCACATTTACCTTTCAGCCTCCTCTTTGCTCAAGTCTCTCCCCTTTTTCTTAGATACCGTTTCACTCTCAGTTTCACTTCAGTTTCCCCTTTACTCTGGTCCCAACTCTGCCTTCTTAATATCCCTTTTATCTCACTGCCTCTCCTTGAGGAAAAGGCTAAGGAATAGAGCAATGGATTTGGCATTTGAGTTACTAACTTCTGATTTTTAACTTCTGCTTCTTCAGGAGAACCTGATGGAAAATATCTAAGAAGCTATGACTTGGATTCTGAATCTCTCTGATGTTCTTGGAATGATCACTGGATAACTTCAAGATAACTCTAGAATGGCCTCAAGGACCCATAATCATCCTAATTATATTCAATCTCCCTTTAACTGCAAACTCTTCATTCCTGGTCCTGTATTCTCCATGATATAGCATTCCTCATCCCCTTATTCCTACAATAAAAACAAATCTTGTCTTGCTTCTGTGTATCATAATGTGGTCCAAGGGCAATTGTATCTGTGAATACCTAGCCTACTGTGAAACCATACTTTCCCTTCCCTGCCCCAATCATGATTTTTTTTCCTATTGGAGGCTCTGTTTGAGGTCAACAAGGGGATGAACTCATGCTCATGGTAATCTGACCATGGATATGAATGTGGACCAAGAAGGAGACCATGTGAACAAATGGAATGATGATGATGATGATGATTAATAATCCTTTAAGATTTACAAATTGCTTTTCAAATATCTCATCTTTTTTTCTCACAGCAGTCCTGTAGATAGTTGCTATTATTATTTCTATATTTTGAAATTGATGCAAAAAGACTTCCCCAGTGTCATAGAGCTAGGAAATGTCTGAGATCAGATTGAACTCAGGTCTTCCTAATTCCAGATCCATTACTGGGTCATGTACCTGCTCAGTGTGAGAATCACCTGGTGAAAAGTGTACTTTACCATTATCCCTTGTCCGACTCCTGATGTCCCTGGAAAGATCAACGTGCTTCCTCAATGAATCACTTTCAGAACTAGAAAGTGGCCACAATTGAGTGGATATTCATTTGAAACAATATCTGTAAAAGAATCCTATGACCCATCTAGTAAATGATTATCCAGTCTTTGCTTAAAGACCTCCAGTAAGGAACAATCTGATACCTGGCTGGCCAATTCTAGTTTTTGATAGTTTTAATTGTTGGGGATTTTCTCTTATCAAATCTCAAATTTCTGTTTGTCATCACCTAGTTTTCCTCTGAGGTAAAAAAGAACAAGTCCTTTCATATGATAGCCTTGAAAATAATTGAATATCCATTATACTGACACTTCCTAATTCACAGGGTGACTGTGAAGGAGGTGCTTTATTACTTAATAATTTTTTTTTGTTTTTTCAAGACAATGGAGTTTAGTGACTTGAACCAGGTTACACAGCTAAGTATTAAGTGTCTGGGGCTGGATTTGAACTCAGGTTCTCCTGACTCCAGGGCTGGTGCTCTAATCATTGCCCCATGTAGCTGCCTCATAGAAGGCACTTTGTAAGATTCTAAACTGCTACAGAAATGGGAATGATCCTTGAGCCTGATCTCTCTCCTGGATCCTGATTCCCACTGCTCATTGCTTTTTTAAATGTTTCCAGAGGGATATCATCATTGTACCACAACTGATGACTTTACCCCCAACTAACTCTAGACCTTGTTTGACTTAGGCAGAAAAACACAGATCACCACCAAAGTACACACACACACACACACACACACAAACACACACACTCCATATTGTTCTGGTACAAAGTCTTAAAGGAATCAAAGAAATCTGTAGAAATCAAACTCTTAGCTCCCTTAGCTTTTCTCCTATTCTTCTTGTTTTTCCTAGATAACTGTCTAGTAGAGGACAACTGCAGTCTTAACAAAGGAAGAAGCCTGCTCATCAATCAGAAAGGATCCCTGCTCAGAGGAGGCCAGAGGGCATTCCTTTATTCCCCCTCTAACAGGAGGAACTAGTGGCTGTCAGTTCATTTTGTCCCTTCATGGATCAACCTGTGAAGGATAGTAGTCCCTTGCATTTTGAAAAAAAAATAGGAACTATGTGTACTTGAACCTGAGCTAGCCAAATCCTGGGCACAAAAAATAACAAAGAATAGTCCCTATTTTAATTATTCAAGCTTACTAGAGAATGTCACATAGAGTAGGTAGGACTCCATAGATAAAAATTTTATGAGGCAAGGAAAAAAATACTAAAAATAGTGGAATTTGAAAGATTTGTCCTAAGAGATCAACTTTGAAAAATACAAAGAACTCTGAGACTAGGAGTTGAGGAGAAAAGGAATCTAGAACAATTTGTACAAAGACATGGAGGTAGGAGATAGAATGTTCTTTTAGGGAATAGAAACAAGCTAGTTTATCTGGAATGGAGGGAGGTGAAGTAAATATAATATCTGATTTTGATAGACTTTAATTGCTAAGCTGAGGAGTTTGTTTTGTATCTTGGATAAATGGGGTCCCACTAGAGCCTCTTGAGTGAGAAGGTCAGATGTACATTTTACAAGGTCCATTTTGTTAGCTGTGAGAATTGATTGTCTACAGGAGAGACTGGCAAGAAAGGGATCAAGTAGGTGGCTTTTGCAATATTCTTGAGGCCAGGCTATGAAGCCTCAAATAAGAAGGGTGACTCTGTGAATGGTGATGGATGTGAAAGATGTTGGGGAAGTAGAACAGACAAAATATGATAAGTGATTAGATGTGGTGGTGAAATTATTCAGAGCATGAAGTGTTAAGGAAAAGTCACAAACTTGAATGACTGTGGCCTCAAAAGAAGTAGGGGAAATTTGGAGTAGGAACAGGTTTGGGGAGAAGGTAAAGAGTTTGAGATGCATTCTGGATATCCAGGTAGAAATGTACTTCAGATATGTTAATGATGTCTGGAGACTGATTTTAAAAAAAAGAGATTAAGGTTTGTTATATAAATCTGAGAGTATTCTACAAAGAAAGACTAATTGAGCCTATTGGTTTTGGTGACAATCATCTGAAGAGAGATCTGGGATAAATTCAGGCTTACCTGGAACTGACTGCTTATAAGAGGAGCTTTCCTCATCTGTAAAAGAAGGATAATAATGTCTGTATGAATTAATCAAAGTTTATTGTTGTGAAAATGCTTTGCAAACCTTGAAGCCCTGTAGAAATCTAAGATATTAGCACCCGTATTATTGAAGTTGGGAATCTGCAAGATTTCTGCACAATAATGAGAAAAGATTCTTTGTGTCCATAAGTACTTGTGATAGTGGAATTATGACTAGTAGAAATTCCAAATGAGTCTTTCTTTTTTATAGCATAAATTAATTTGGTGATCCTGCCTCCTAGAGGTGATGCTGAGGAAACACCTGGCATTTGTTTAGTTGCTAGAACCACAAATACACTAATTCTGCCTCACTTAAATCTATTTCATGTCCAAATTAAGATTATCACCTATCATCCTCTATTTTATTATTTAACTACTTTATTATTTTGCTTTCTTAAAATTTCACCTACCTTGAAGTCCTATGGGATTGGGTGAGTGATGAAGCAGTATGTCCAGATACATTGGGAACCATAGCCACAATCCTGTACAAAGTGACCCAGGAAATTGGATTGTCTTTTCACTGGATGGAAAGAGCTTTGGAATTTGGCAATCTATTGGATGTCTCCAAGAAGGCAGCCTTTAACTCTATCAAAAAAGTAAGGTGCTAGGGCAGCTAGGTGGTACAGTGGATAGAGTACTGGCCCTGGAGTCAGGAGAACCTAAGTTCAAATCTGGCTAATCAAGAAGATAGATGAGATTTAATTTTATGTCAACAGCAACAATCCAAAGTGCTTCTATAGTGCCCTGAGGACAATTTATGAACCACAGACCTTTTAAGCATCTCAACTATTCAGTACTGATGGAGCTACTCTGCTAAGGACATGATCCTAGAGAGATGGATTGAACACTTTTGTAATGTTCTCAACAGACCATCATCTCCCAAATATGAAGACAAATACTATAAACCTCAGATTGTTGAAATTCCCTCTCGATCAAAACTTCCAACTGAACAAGAGGTATTGAATGCCATCAGGTTTATCTCAAGTGGCAAAGTGCCTGGTGTTGATTGTATCCCAGCATACATCTATATGGCAGGGGGTCAACTACTGATAGGGAAGTGGACTGAAATCTTCTGGATTATATGGCAAGAGAAAGTTAGCCCCCAAGGTCAGCTGCCACAGTAATGGTAGATTATTTATTTTACTTGAAAAGGTCAAGACTAACAAAGAGGGAGAATTGATGCCCAACTTTTTGTTCAAATAAAATGGTGTACTCAGTGCAATCTCTGAGAATGAGTTGTAAGATGGATTTTTTGCTATTTGTTAATTTTGGACTGACAATTAACATCAAGAAGATTAGCCAGCATCACTTCATTCATATATGGAATCTTTGGTCATAGTAAATGGGGAAATTTTGAATACTATGGATAATTTCATTTACCTTGGCAGTATTCTTTCCAGGTATGCCCAACAGAATGTGAGGTTGATTTGTGCATTACAGAACTAGTTCAATGTTTGGGAGATTCTGATGGAAAATGTGGGAAGAAAAGATATTGTTGGACTGTCTAATATACTAAAAATCTAGAACCATCATTCGGACTTCATTGTTGCATGACTGTGAAATCTGAGCAGTCTCTCAGTTC
This sequence comes from Macrotis lagotis, assembly GCF_037893015.1. Taxonomy (NCBI): domain Eukaryota; kingdom Metazoa; phylum Chordata; class Mammalia; order Peramelemorphia; family Peramelidae; genus Macrotis; species Macrotis lagotis. The sequence continues at coordinate 623,457,834 of NC_133666.1, read as the reverse complement.
CATGCCAGAAAACCAGGGTGCTTCCATTTGAATTGTCTTAGTAAGATTCTGGAGATCACTTCCCAAGATAAGGAGCTGAGGTCCTCTCTTGCACTGAACTGCTAATCATTCAAAATTTAGAGCAGGGAGCACAAGCCTGGTGAGTTGACCATAGAGGCTGAATGAAAAGGACAGAAATACCTAAAAAACTATTTTATAGAGAATTGTCAGAAAAAGTAATACAAGGGCACTCTAAAATCTCCCTGAAGAACTTTAATATTGATTATGAGACATGGAAAATGCAGGACTGTCCAGCATTTTGTGCCTGCATCAAAGAAGGTGCTGTACTCCATAAACAAAGCATAATTGCAGAGCGCAAAGGAAAAGTGAGCTGAGCAAATCCAGAAAAATTTCCATCCTAATGTTCCAATGGACTACATGTACCTAATCTGTGATAGAACCTTCCAAATTTTATTGCATTGATCAGTCACAGTTGAAGACATTGCATCCTGAACCCAATCCTGTGATGTCATTGGTCCTCTTTGAAAAAGAAAGATTGCCAAGATCACCAGGCAGGAGAAGATAATAGACACTGAGGCCCTTTCTCGAGCTGAACTGCTACATTCCAACATTACTACAGAGTGTAACTATGGTGGATTGGATGTGTTGTTAGAATGCCTGAAGTATGCTTGTCAAAAAGACGATTCCATGGCGAATTCAATTGGGGCAAGTGCTCACAAGGGGGTCAGAGGAAGAATGACCGCAATCCCTGAAGATCTCTCTTAAGAACTTTGGAATTAATTGTGTGGCAGGGGAGACACTGGTGCAGGACTGCCCAGCATGGCATGTCCTCATCAGTGAAGGGCAGAATTGAAGTAGCTGAAAGGAACCATGACATACATAAGTTTAGAGTAAAACTGTGGTAGAGCATTCTGAGCTCATATGGAATTGATTGGCCACAGTTGTATACAGATTGTCTCAAACATAGTGATGTCATTTTGGTCAACTTCAATAATGAGAGACAAAAATATATACATATATGAATATATATATATAATAAATGAGTAACTGTTTAATAAAAAAGAATATAATCAGAATGTTATAAGTTGTACACATTTTCCCTCTTCTCTAATATCACCTTTATACCTCTATAAAGGAATTCCCTCCTTCTGGTTTTGTGTCACCCATGAAAGACTGCCCTCTGTGCATTTTGATTGTAATGACCCATAGAAAGACAATGGTCTCAGGGGTGGCTAGGTGGCGCAATGGATAGAGCACCGGCCCTGGAGTCAGGAGTATCTGAGTTTAAATCTGACCTCAGACACTTAATATTTACCTAGCTGTGTGGCCTTGGGCAAGCCACTTAACCCAATTGCCTTGCAAAAACTAAAAAGAAAAAAGAAAAAAGAAAGACAAAGGTCTGTTTGTGGATTGAAGGTGGGGATGAGGGAAATAATTCATTTGGACCACTTTTATTCTAGTAAGTATTATATCAATCTGATATAATTCCATGAGGTAATGATAATAACTTCTGTATATTTGGTCCTGGAGGTATAAGTTACAGATGACAAGATCACTTATGTAATCATAGGAAGCTACTTAGAGGCCTTCCATCATTGTTTTTCCTTGCCTTGGTGAACAAGTCCAGTGTGGTGGACGTGACTCAACTACATGGAAAGTTCCCCCCACCCATATGTTCTTGTATAGTTCATTCCATCTCTTCCTGACTAACCTAGGAAGGAGTCCACCCATCTTATGATTACTTTCTCAGCAAAAACCTTTCCTGCTTTGCCCAACTCGTGACCCTGCTAACATTGTTTTTCTTATTTTCTTATTTTAGCCTATGTGCCATATATCAACTTATTGTGTATTTGAGATAGTTGTTCCTGAATGTCAAAATGTCAAACTCTAAAAACAGGGTCTTAGAAGGAGAAGGCATCTCAGTTCATGAGGAAGATCTGAGGTCCACTTCATTAAGCGAACCATAGACCTTTTAATAAAATGCCATTGGTGTAGAGCTCTGATTTAGTCTTTTTTATTGTAGGTGGAACAATTTTACTCACCACACGAGATTAAGGGCCAGTCCAAATCCAGTCATATTTTGAGATCATTGAGGTAGAAATCCCTAACCAGTCAGTGCCACTGGGTGCCAGTGAGAACTGAGGTCCTTCTAATTAGACCTTAACTCCTTGTCCTTTATCTTGCCCCCAGTTCCTACCCAGCCCCAGCCCAGGTGTGGCAAATGAATATGTTTGAGCTCAGAGTTAGGAGAGCTGGGGCAAACAACTCACCCCTAGGTTTCTTCCCTCAGCTCCAACCTAAACCTTAGAACTTATTACTGTATATAGAGCAAATTGTTCTCATAATGTAAAAACTAAACCTTTCCCCCCACTTTTTTCCTTTGTTCAAATTTGAACTCAGGTCCTCCTGACTCTTTAAAGTCTTTTAAAAATCTGTCCTAGACCATCTCTGGGGTGTTCAAGGCTCAGAGGGAGTGAAGACATTACACATGGGCACACAGAACACAGCATAGTTTCCAGGATTATAAAGAAGAATGAGTGTGTGTGCATGTGTATGGAGGAGGCTTGCTAGGCTTCATAGTCACATCTATCTTTCCTCAGAGACTAGCCAATCTGTGCCTCCTCACACAGTGGTATTGGCCAGAGTCCTTGACAGAAAGAAATCTAAATTCTGTTTCTGAAGGAGGGTCCTTGGGAATTGAGGGGGCAGGCAGGGAGTAAAAGGTGGAAGAATAGTACTATAATTGGATGTGGTGGGTGAGGCAAAAGAAACAAAGTTCAGTTCCAGAGATAAAAGAGAATGGGGTCAGGCAACTCTATTGTTCTCTGATTTATGACTTGACCTTTGATATAATAATAATAATAATAATAATAATAACAACAACAACAACAACAATAATAATAATTCTTAAAGGTTTGCAAAGCACTTCACATATTTTATCTTATTTGATCCTCCCAGCAACCCTATAGAGTAAATGTTATAATTTCCCTCATTTTATTAATTAAAAAAACCTGAGACTAAGAGAGGTTAAGTGACCTACCTAGGGCCAAATATCAAGAAAATGTTTGAGGGAGAATTTGAGTCCATGTCTTCCTGATTCCAAGTCCATCACACTTATCTATTATGCCTCCATTTCATGTATACATAATGAGGCCTCCTTTTTTTTTTTTAGGTTTTTGCAAGGTAAATGGGGTTAAGTGGCTTGCCCAAGGTCATACAGCTAGGTAATTATTAAGTGTCTGAGACCAGATTTGAACCCAGGTACTACCTGATTCCAGGGCGGGTGCTTTATCCACTGCGCCACCTAGCCACCCTAATGAGGCCTTCTTCTAATAGAGTCCTTGGTTCATTGCGTTTTTTTAAAAAAAACTCTTTGCTCTGTTATGTTCAATTACTTCTGGATCATATTTGCCTAATGTGTTCCATTGAACAACTTTCATATTTTTAAAATCAGTACCAAATTGTTTTAATGATCACTGCTTTGAAATAGTATATTTTAAGGTCTACTATTACCAGGGAGTTATGGACATAGTGATGCTATAATTAGAAACAAATTTTGCAATAGTTTACACTGTTAAATTGTTTTTGAAGAGAAAGAAGAAATATTCCTTTTGTTTCATTGTTAAATGTCAGTTCCTAATTTCTCCTTTCCAGTACCCAGCTTCCAGTCTCTTATCTTGTTACAGTCACATAGAGGGGGGAGGGATTTCCCCTTTGCCTACAGTCTCCTGACCCTTCTGTACCCAGAGAATGGGCTAGACTATAAAAGCCTGGCATGGACTCCCCTCATGTGCAGACTTACTTCAGTCTCAGATCAGTCAGTTCTCCTGGCTGTCTTTCTTGCTGTCTGTCCCTCTTTCTCTCATTCAAACCTCACCTGATCTTTTGTTATTCTCCTGCCCTCTAGTGTGTTACAACCTGCTTTTTGCTTCTACAGGAGGAGAAAAGATTTTAATTTTTACACTCTGCATGCTTGTATATATAATAAATCCTGAGTAGTTTTAAAATCCCAGGGCTGTGTGTGAATTCTTTCACCTTTTGAGGTCTCTCAATATTAAATTGGCAACCCTGAATCCAGGCAATACCTATTCCTTCTCATTTTTCCCCATTATTTCTCTTGAGGGTTTTTTTTTAATTATGAATTTTGTCATTTGTTTAGTTCTGTGTTAAGGGTAATTCTTTGCTAGTTTCATTATTATGGAACTGATTCTGTATGTTAAATTTAGGCATGGTGCTGGTAGACTACCCAGGTTTCACAGGAATAGAATAATAAGAACAGCACAATGACTATAGACCTTCATTTGAAAGACAGTCTAATATCTCTTCTCTTATACCTTCCTTTGGTGCCTTCCAAACACTGAGCTAGATCTGGCAATTCATCAGCCTCATCATCTATGTGCATATCTTTGCAAAGTATACTGCCAAGGTAAGTAAATTTATCCACAGAATTAAAATTTTCTCCATTTGATTGTATATATTAAAAAACTTATACCAAATTGCTCACTATCTTAAGGAAGAGAAAGATAAATTTGGAATTCAAAATCTTATAAAAAATGAATGTTCCCCCCCCAAAATAATCAAAAACCATCAAAAACCAAAGAAATAAAATTCCTGCATTTCCTTTAACTGATGTTCCCCCATCCAGACAGTGCAGTGCTGGCTGGTGGAGAACTTCTGTATGCTTGGTGTTAATTGTCAGGCCACAATTAGCACAAGTGGCAGAGAACTGATTTATATTTTGCTGCATCTCAGCCTCATAGGCTGTGAACAAAAAGTCATGTACCTCCATTTTAGTCTCATCTTGAAGTCTTTTCAAGCTAAATAATTTACTACCAATGTAGTAGCTGACCGTGATGCTATTTTTGTCCTTGTTGAAGGTGTCTGATGACATCACTGAAACATCATACTAAAAAAGCAAGAAGAATTGAGATCTCTGGGAGCCAAGAAGGCAGAGAAAGCTGTAAGTCAGTGCAAATCTCCCATATCCACCTCTATGCAACCATAAAATAAGAGCAGCTCCAGAACAAATCCTAGAACCAGCAAGGATTTGGAGTGGAACAATCTTTTAGACCAGGAATTTTGGAGGAAATGTGGAAATGATTCATTTCACTCCAGTCAAGGGGAGCAGGGGAGCACAGTTTGGGACAGGAAGTGTCCCAGAAAACCAGCAGCAAACCCTACCTCAGCAAACTAGTGGGAGTTACTGGGAAGCAGGCAACCACCCATCTGGCTTAGCATAGTCAGGAGAACAGGCAGATTCCCCCAAAGAACCACCATGTGCATCAGTATAGCTCCAGGAAAATAGGCTTTCTCTAGCAGCCAGACCTCCATGTGGGCAAATAGGCATCTCCAGTGTCCAGGCCACAATGTGATTTTGTTTCCCCAAGGAAACTCAGAATTACCCATCAAGGTCTCAGCACATGCCAGATACTTCCAGTAGGATCCCGGTTCACCATGAGGTAAGCTGCCAGATCCCTATGGCCCCCAGAAGTGACAGCCACTCCCTATCCTACCCCTTAAATGCAGCACAAACCACTAAAATCCCATATTGTGGCTCGGGAATACATCAGCATAGCACCAGGTAAACAGGCACAACCTGTTGCTGCTGCACAAGAAGCCTGAGACAATGCCACTTCCATACTAGAAGCAGAATTCAAATTTAAAAGAAAGGAAAAATTAAAAAAACAAAGATGAGCAAACATTAACAAAAAAGAATCTGATCATAGACGCCTATTTTAGTTATAGGGAAGAGCAAGACACAAACTCAAAAAGAAGGCAACAATCTCATAACACCTATGAACAAAGTAAAAAAAAAAGGGAAGTAATTTCAAGCACAGAAAGAACTCATGGAAGAGCTCAAAGAGAAGGTTAAAAACATTTAAGAGAGGTAGAAGAAAAATTGGGGAAAGAAATGAGAATGATACAAAAGAATTATGAAAAAAAGGATCAATAGTTTGGAAAAAAGAAAGCAATGGCCTAAAAAGTAGAATTGCTGAAATGGAAACAGAGGTACATAAACTACCTGAAGAAAACAACTTAAAAGTTAGAATTGGGCAAGTGGAAACTAATGAATCTTGAGACATCAAGATTCAATCAAACAAATTCAAAAGAATGAAAAAACAATCCCTCCTGGGAAAAACAATTGACCTGAAAAATATATCCAGGAGAGAAAATCTCAGTCATTGCCAGAGGGCAAAATAAGCATTGAAAGAATCCCCTGAGCCCCTTAGAAAAGAGATTCTAAAATAAAGTTCTAAAGGATTATTATGGTCAAATTTCAGGCCTATCAGGGAAGGAAAAAATACTACAAATGAGCAGACAGAATTCAAATATAAAGGAAACACAACCAGGATAGACAAAATATCAAATGCCAGAGATCATGGAACTTGATATTCCGAAAGACTAAAGAATTAGGACCACAGCCAAGAAGAATCTGGCAAAATAAAACATAATATATTAAGGGGGGAAATAGTTATTTAATGAAATAGAAGAATTTTAAGCTTTTGTAAAGAGAAGACATGATTTAAGCCAAAATTTTGACCTAATATCAACCCCCAAGAGAAGTATAAATATTTTCATTTGGCCAACTTTATTTTTTAAATAATTGTTTTCTTTTTCCATTTTCCCAATTCTATTTTTTAAGGAGTTGCTTTATTTAGTCAATTTTTGTTCTTCCTTTGCCAAGCTATTTAATTTGTCTTGCATTTCTTTCTCAATTTTTAAACTTGATTTAAAAAATTTTTTTTTAGTTCTTCCAGAGGTCTTTTTGGACTGGAGACCTATTTATATTCTCCTCTGGGTTTCACATATACTACTTTTTCCTGTCATCCTCTTCTGAGAAGGTGTTGTGATTGCTCTTATTGCCATAATAACTTTCTATCATTGCAACTTTTCTCTGACTCTTCTTATTCATTTTTGAAGCTTATTTCTAGGCCACAGGGGTGATGTCCCAAGCTGCCTGAATTGGGGAAGGGACCTGCTCACAGGTTTTCTGCATTGGGACCTCCAGAATTAGAGGTTTGCTAGGGTTGCCTGGCCTAGAGGTGCTGGCTCTGCAGTGAGTCTCGGGTTCTAAATTTGCTGTCTGCACTAGTGTTAGAGTCCTCATATTTGGCCTGCTGTGCCATTGGCCTGCTGAGCAAAGACCCAGAAGCTTTTGGTGCTGATTTTTGCTGTGGTTGAGATCCTTCTGCTATCTTCTTCTGACCCAACCTGTGTTGGTAACTGCTCTCTGAGCTGGACTTTGCTCCTTTTGCTGGGCAATGCTTCCCCTCCACTAGAATGAGATAGACCTTTCCTGAAGGGCTTCCTAGATAGGTTAAACTGGAAAATGTTCCACTCCATCTTTTTGTGGGTCCTTTCACTCCAGAATCAATTTAGAGACTTGATTAATATTGTTTTTGAGGGAAGCTGGGGAGAACTTAGTGTAGTTACTGACATTTCTCTGCCATCTTGGCTCTGCCTCTGGTTTTGGAATTTAAAATTTTTTTAATAGTATTTATTTTTCCAAATATTGGTAATGACAGTTTTAACATTAATTTTTACAATATTTTGAGGTCCTAATTTTTCTCCTTCCCCTCCCATCTTTCTTAAATGGTAAGCGATTTGACATAAGTTATATACATACAATGATATAAAACTTATTTTGTTGTGAAAGAAGCAACAGAACACAAAGGGAAAAACACAAAGTGAAAAGAGATCTACATTCACAGTCCATAGTTCTTTCAAGGTGGACAGTGATTTCATCATGAGTACTTTGGAATTGTCTTGGATCATTTTGCTACTGAGAATAGTTAAATCATTCATAGTGAAACACAATGTTGCTTTTACTCTGTATAATATTCTGGTTCTGCTCACTTCACTTTGCATCAATTCATGTAAATCTTTCCAGGTTTTTCTGAGATCTGTCTGCTCAAGATTTCTTATAGAGCAATAGTATTCTGTTATGTTCACATGCCCCAATTTCTTCAGTCATTTCCAATTGATGAGCATTCTGTCAATTTCCATTTTTTTGTCATCATAAAAAATGTTACCATAAATATTTTTGTACTTGTTTGTCCTTTTCCCTTTTTTATGATCTCTTTGAAATACAGACCAGGGAATGGGTATACACAGAGTGATTAGCCTTTGGAGACAGCTCCAAATTGTTCTCCAGAAGAATTGGATCAGTTCACAAATCTGACAGCACATTAGTGTCTCAATTTTTCCATAACCTCTCCAACATTTATCATTTTTCTTTTCTGTCATATTAGCCTATTTGATAGGTGTGATTTGATAGCTGAGATTTGTTTTAATTTGCATTTCTCTAAAAACAAGTGAAGGCATTTCTTTCTATGACTGTTGGTAGTTTTGATTTCTTTGTCTAAAAAGAAATTTTCCTGTTCCTTGCCTATTCATATTCTTTCAATTGGGGAATGGTTTGTAGTCTTATAAATTTGATTTAGTTCTCTACATATTTGAGAAAATGGTTCTTTATCAAAGGTCTTTACTTGTTACATAGACTGTTTCCCAGCTCTTTGATTTTCTTCTAATCTTGAGTGCTTTGGTTTTATTTGTCCAAACCCTTTAAAATTTAATATAATCAAAATTATATACTTTATATTTTGTGATACTCTCTATTTCTTGTTTCATCATGAATTCTTCTCTTCTCTTTAGATGTGATAGGTAAACTATTCCTTGCTCTTCTGAGTGTCACCTTTAATGCTTAGATCACTTGACATTATATTAGTATACAGTGTAAGATATTGGTCTTTACCAAGTTTCTGCCATATTGTTTTTCAGTTTTGTCAAATAGTGAGTTATTATCCTAGAAGCTGGAGAATTCATGCTTATCAAACACTAGGTTATTATGGTCATTTATTGCTATGTTTTGTATACTTATGCTAATCCACTAATTCATCACTCTTTCTCCTAGACTATATCAGATAGTTTTGTTGTCTGCTGCTTAATAATATAGTTTGAGATCTAGCATCTTTTACATTAATTCCCTTGATATTCTTGACTTTTTGTCTTCCAGATGAATTTTTTAAAATTTTTTCTAGCTCAAGTAAATAATTTTTTGGTAGTTTGAATATTATGGCACTGAATAAGCTATGGCACTGAACTGCAGAACATTCATATTTATTATATTGGTTTGACCTACCCATGAGCATGATATGTTTTCAGTCATTTAGATCTAACTTTATTTGTGTGAAAATGATTATGTAATTATGTTTATTTTATTGTTGGATTTTTCTTGACAAATAGGCTCTCAGGAATTTTATATTGTCTACAGTTATTTTAGATGATTTTTTCTTTATATCTCTTGCTGTTGGGTCTTATAGTCATTTATAGAAATGCTGATAGTTTATGTGGAATTATTTTTATATCTTTCTACTTTGCTAATATTGTTATTTGTTTCAAGTAGTTTCATTTAGTTCATTCTCTAAGTATACCATCATATCATCAGCAAAGAGTTAGTTTTCTTTGGTCTTTTCTTAGTCTAATTCCTTCAATTTCTTTTTCATTTCTTATTGCTAAAGCTAACATTTCTAGTACAATATTGAATAATGGCGATAATGGTCAATCTTGCTTCATCCCTGATCTTATTGTAAAGGCTTCTATCATAACCCCATTACACATAATGAAAGGATGTTTGTATGTAGTTATTTTGATATTGTTCTACACTTCTCAGTTTGTGTCTTGATCTTTCCTGTCACCATAATAACTTTCTATGGACAGATTCTGGTTTTTTGTTTGTTTAATTCTTTGTTTATCATTTCCAGCCTTTTCTCTTACTTTTAAATTTGATCTATGCTTTTGGGGTGGAAGGGGCACTGTCACAAGCTTTTTGGATCAGGAGTTGTAGCTTGGAGTGCTGCCCTGAGGCCCATTTTGACTTTTGTGCTGAGGGTCTTCGGACTTCCAGTGGCTTACCTGATGTAGCATTGAGGGAGTGGGATGGGCAGGTGGCTAGAGCTGATTAGTGCTGTAGGAGTCTGGAAGCTTATCTGGTGCTTTGTTGAGACCCTTAGCACTGGCATCTTGGCACTGGCACTGGCATCTGCACATTCAACTGTGTTGAGGAGCATAGAGGATCCTGTTACTGCTTTCTGCTTGTTTACTTGGAAATATGCTGAGACACATGGAGGGAGGGTGCTTCTGTCCCTGGTGTCTGTTCACTCACATGCAACTGCACTGAGGCATGTGTGGGGTTCTGGCATTGGCATTTGTCTGTTTTCCCAATGCTATACAGATGCACATGGGATTTCCCAGTGATGAAGTTTACCTGATCACCCTGGTGCCAGACCAATGTTTAGGACCCCTGCCAACTTGCTGAGGCAGGGTCTGTTGCAGCATGCTGCTGCTGCTTTCATCTGAGTGAAACAAACCATTCCTGCTGCCCTTCTAGGTTTCTTGAACTAAAAAATTGAGTCAACACATCTTTTGGCTGGTTCTGCTATTTCATAATTCACTTTGGAGAGCTATTTTATAGTTGTTTGAAGAGGGCAGATGATTTTCTTCTTCTGCCATCCTGACTCCCAGGAACTGGATTTTTTAAAAAATGACAATGCAGTTGAATAAATATCCCTGAGGCTTATTAACACCAGTCAATCTAGGGGTCACCTGTGAGAGAATGCAAACCAAGATATCTCCCTGAAATTTTAGAATTATGGTATGTGTTCAAATTTGTATCTTATATGGATTACCCTAATCACCCCTCCCTCTACCCATATAACAAGACTAGTAAGTAAATTTATAAGGAACTAGTATAAAGAAAACAATAATAGGAGGTAAGATTACATAAGTGAACCTTGGAGTCACTTATATACTGTCTCATAAATGAAGAGATCATTACTTGCAAACTCTCCCATAGATTAGGGAACCATAGAAAATGCTAGAAACTGTCTCAAAAAATGAACTAAGACTATGTGCTAAATTAGAGGAAGTCAGAAAGGGCTTACTATAAGGTTCCTTCTGTCCTACTAATTACCAATACTCTTGTGTGGGACAATTGCCACTTAAATAAATTTCAGAGATCTCTCAAGGTATGAAGAGAAAGCTTTATTCATTTCTGAAGGAACAGGCACCAATCAATTACAAAGATTGAGGCAAAAGCAAAAGACCCAAGAATCACATTTATCCTAACTCAATCCCCCCCCGAACCACCCCCCACTGACCCACCCTCCTTAATGAGGAATGTGGTTTTACAATCTAGACACTAATTTAAGGAAAAGAGCACATAATTCAAACCAAAACTAGATTATCTCTTTAGCCCCAGGAAGTGAAAGGTCATCTGGACTTCAACAGATAAGGTGAGGTCAGTTGACTCTTCACCAATATCCCAGAAGTTGCTTTGTCAAGGGAGGAGGGGCACATAGTTAACTATTCTCCAATCTATAATATTCTACTGAAGAAATCTCAGACTTCATCCCACTCACTCTGTAAGCATTAGATAAATTCCAGATATGCTCAGATATCAAACTTTATACAAATGCACTAATTCTATGACATTATTTATAACTTTTAATAATGTGGATATGTTAATGAATTAGCTCTAAGGTTACACAAATAATAACTGATCCATGCCTGCCACCAAAATATTATAAAAATGAGACCCTGAATCTTACCTGGTCATAGTATGCTCAATGTGATATATTACTGTAAACTACTTGCTAGCATTTCATTTAATATTCTTGCATTAATATTTGACAGGGCAATTATTTCTTTCTCTGTTTTAGCTCTTCCTGATTTAGGTATCAGCACCAGAAAAGGTATTTGGCAGGACTCCTTTGTTGCTGATTTTTCCAAATAATTTATATAATATCAGAATTAATTTTTCTTTAACTGTTTGGGAGAATTCACTTGTGAACCCATTCTTAGGCAGTTTGTTGATAGCTCATTCAATTTTTTTTATAGGAGGTGTTATTCAGGTATTTAGTTTTCTCTTCCATTAATCTGTACAACTTATATTTTTATTAATATTCTCTGATGGCTAGAAGTCTTGGCATAAAAATTGGGCAAAAGATTTCCTAATAATTGCTTTAATTTCCTCTTCATTGATGGTGAATTCACTCTTTTCATTTTTGATCCATTCTTTTTGGGGTTTCTTTCTTTTTAAATAAAAATCATGCGCCAAGCTATCTATACTACAGATTGTAATGGATCTGATAGAATCCTCTTTACAAAGGACATGAAAACTCTTAACTGAGGCTCCCTGGTATTGACAGGGTCCCCTTATTTCTTTCTTAGGTCCCCTCATGGAGATTAAGATATTTGAGTTGGGGGTCTGCTTCTCAGAATCGAATAAAGCTTTTTCCTCTTCACACCTTGAGAAATCTCCCGAATTTATTTAAGTGGTTACATTCATCCCACACATAGTTAACATTTATAGAGTTTGCTCTGTAACAGGCAATAAACAAAAGTCATTCAATTAACAAGATTCAGAACAATTAATTCTGATTTATCTTAAACATCAATTTAGGAGAGACATATTTCACTTAAAATGTGACCAAAAAGAATTCAATTACACTGTATCAGTATTCTAATGGTATTACACAAAATCTCAATTTATGATTTTAATACTATAGTACTATATTTTAAACAAATGCTACATATATGTGTATATATATACATTTACATAAATATATACTTGATATTTCTTTATAAGAGGCTTATTATTTCCAGACAATCCACTTCCATAAATATGCAGAAGTGGCAGCTTGATATTAAATTTTTAATTTGACTCTAATCACATTTAAATCTCATCTCGTGTCAGAGTTCCACAATCCCTGAACAAATCCATAGCTTAAATAAGCAAATATGTTGTGGTTAAACAGATCCAATGACTTATTTAAAATCTTATTTTTCTAGGTTTATATAATTTCCACACTTAAGTGACCAAATTGCTAATTTATGAGTTTACTTATCATACCACAATTCTTTTTTTAATTTGTCACAATGCAAATATTCCTTAAAGACAGACACACAAAAATCCCTTAAAGATATTTTTGACCCTTTACAAAAATTTGTAACAGTTCACAAATATAAAATTAACAAAAAATAGCAAAAAGGCATTTTTAAATTATTTTTCTAATTGTGTGATTAGTAACAAGACATTTTTTAAGATTCAAACTTAGAAAAAAAATGAATAGAAGCTTCCTATAAATTATTGCAAGAATTCCTATTTCCCAAGGCCAAAGTTATATTTATTTGATCTTTGCTTAATTTTTAACTTATAGGATATTTAAATAGCAACTTAAATATCAATGAAACTCAATTACTCTTTGAATGTGTTGAAGTCACAAAAGAATCTTCTCCCTCTCCCTTTTGTTTTCATAAATGTCATTCTTCAACTTTTCTAGCAAGCCCCTAAAACCCATTATTGTAAGTGATTGTCCTTCCTCTCTAGCAGTGAAACAATAAATCAATGATTCCAGTTGGGAATGGGAACTGGGGAAGATCATTCATGGAAAGAACCATATCCCAGTTCAAAATGCAAAGAAAAAGAACAAAATCATTTTTAAAACTTAAATTAGCTTCCAAGAAGTAAGTGTTTATCAGATCAAATATCATTTCTCTGTTTGTTCTTGGAGCTCTAATATATGGTAACAGGCAAATGGGGCCTCCAGTCATCTCCTACAAGGAAAAGGACAAAATCATTTTAAAAACTTAAATTAACTCCAAGAAGTAAGTGTTTATCACAGCAGATATCATCTCTGTTCTTGGAGGTCCAACATATGGTAACAGTCAAATGAGACCTCCAGACACCACCTATAGACCTACAGTAGAGGTGACCTTGGTCATCTCTCTAAGGAAGTGAACTTGGGAGCATCCACCCCAATACCCCTCCTCTTCTGGGGAAACAGTTGGTTCCTTCTTGTTTCTCAGGAGTTTCATTCATCTACTACTTCACTAGGTTGTCTGTCTTTTCCCTCCTGAGGAACCCCTGAAGTCAATTAGACTGTTCATATTCTCCCATTGTTTACTTCCATGAGCCCTTCTGAATCATTTCTCTTACTATTTCATTTTTTTTTCTTCTTAGAGTTTGTGGTAACAGTACTCATTTTCCCCCTACTTCTCTCTGTGTCTCCCAGGTTAACCAGCACTTTCCCCACCTCAAATATTTTAATCTCCATGAGGGGACTTAAGAGAGAAATAAGGGGACCCTGTCAATCCCAGGGAGCCTCAGTTAAAAATTTTCATGTCCTTTGTAAAGGGGACTCTATCAGGTCCATTACAATCTGTAGTATAAATAGCTTGGTGCATGATTTTTAAGACATTAAGACAAATTGAGAAAATGTTTGGTGCTGAATCTTGTTAATTGGATGACTTTTGTCTATTGTCTGATACAGAGCAAAGGATGAATATAACCACTTAAATAAATTCTGGAGATTTCTCAAGGTATGAAGAGAAAAAACTTTATTCCATTCTCAAGAACTGGACCCAACTCAGCCTTAACGATGGAGAATGGGGCCAAGGGACAAAAGACCCTAACTTGATACCCCCCTCCCCCACTGACCCATACTCATCAGTGAGGAATATGGTCTTTACAATCTAAACACTTAAGCTAATCTAAAGAAAAAGCATAAAATTCAGACAGAGACAGGATTATCAATCCAGCTCCAGGAATGTCCAGACTTCAGCAGATAAGACAGGGTCAGTTGACTCTTTTCATTTCGGTCATGATACCCCAGAAGTTGCTTGTCAGGGGAGGAAGGGCAGAAGAGATATAAGACACAGTTCAACTATTTCTAATCTATAATATTCTACTGAAGAAATTTCAGGCCTTATCCCATTCAATCCCTCCTCTTTATTTTGATGAGATTTCTTCAAATTTCTTTAATATAAGCTCATATTATTGGTCCATCTGGTCATCATTCTCATAAGTTATGTTGTTAAGAGAAATCCATCCCTATTCCTTTAGGATCAGAATTTTTGTCTGATTGGAATTTAAGACTATCCTGAGCCACTTGTATTATCAGTTGAATTAGACAGGGTAGAAGAGTTGCAGTAGGATAATCAAACTTCCTACATACTCCTCCCTTCTCAGCTAAGTGGTCCAGTACCAATCTGTGTTGTAAGACTGCCTCTCTGATTTGGATGGTTTGATTGGTTGAAAGATCTAGGGATCTAGCTTGTTTGATTAGTAATATTTTCTACAACTACCTGGAGTCTAATTATTCTGTTCAGCATATAGATAGGGGTCCTATATCCATAGCTTCCATCCTGTGTCCAGGTAGTAGACACTTAAGTCTAGATAACAACTCCCTGATCAACCCTATCTAGCAACTCTCTGACCAATTCTTTGGACAACTGGGTGTAGGCAGTAGTCCTACAAATCTATTAATGTACCTCTAGTGCTAGTTGGTCTTCCAGGAATATAGTTTCTTGGGTTTTCAACAAATGGACAATACTGTTCATCCCTACTTCTGAGGGGCCCTCTTAAATAGGCCATATAATCATCATGATAATAGGTACATTTCCAAAAGTTGCTATACCTCCTTCCACTGGCAAGTTTTTATACCAATGTTTTTAGAAAGGTCTTCCTGGCTCCAAAAATTGATCAAAATAAATCCCTGATTTTGTGCCATTGGACCAACCCCAAGAATAGCTAATATGCCTAGAGATGTTCCTTAAATTATTTTTCTTGCAAATGGCCATTTCAGCACTTTCCTTGAAAGTCCATACTAACTCATAATCACAGTTTCCCTTAACAAATGCCCCAGTTTGTGCATCTTTACAAGGGATCCAGGTATCATCACTAATCTCACATGAGTCTGAGGCCACCTATCTCTAAGTTGTACAGTCCAGAATATATGTACCCTGCTTCTGGACATGTCTAGACATTTGCTGCTCCCCAGGCAAATATCCTGGCTAGTCAGTTATAAACAATAGTCACCCTGAACTGACTCAGTCATATGCCACTGGTGTTTCTCTCCTCTGGATCAGAATCCTGTGCCACAGTGTACCTCTGACCAGGAACTGAGAATCTAGGCCAGACCCAGGGGTACTACTGTCACCCAAAACCAATTCTCAAACTGCTGTGAACTACCTCAAGTCCAACAAAAGACTGGGAATTGACTTTTGTCAGCTAGATTCTACTCCAACCTTTACTAATACCCTGTTGTCTAAAATCAGAGATAGGACTCTCCCTAGATAGACAGCAGGATATAATCATGCCACCCAATAATCTCCCTCTTTCTCTCTAATCATGCCACCCAATAATCTCCCTCTTTCTCTCTCAATGGAAAACATTTAACCCTATCTCCCTTCCTCCTTTCCATAAGGAAAAGGGCATAAGTAGCGGTGTCATACTTACAGAGTCAAAGGGAAGTTACAGATAAACAATGTATACATAGGCAAGAGATGGTGGAGACGAACTGGTCCAGTGTCTCTCCTTTCTTCTCTTCTTGCCTGAAGATATCCAGTGTCCTTCTGCATCTTCTGAATCTGTTCCAAAAAAGTCCTCTCCAGCTCTGGTGACTAGTTGAGACTTTGTCTTCTGGTAAAAAACAAAACAAAACTGCTCAACATTTCATTCAGCACAAAACACATGTCTCTATCACAAAACAATGAAATTTTGGAGCTTAATGCAATTTACATTTTGCCTTATTGCCATGTTGAGGTACATGCTTCACTTTTAACACAATAAACTTTCATTGGTGTTTTACTATATGAGCAAACTACCAATGCAAATTATCATGTTGACTCAAGCTTGTAACCTATACAGGCAACAGTCATCTTTGTTCTAAGAGTACCAGGCATCTGGCTTAAAATAAAACAATTTTAATCTTTGCTCTCATTACAATTACTTAAACATCCTTAAACAAAATGAATGCTTTTTTTACAATATTCCCATATTTACCTTTTCCTTTACTTATCTAACTCACATTCCTTTCCTTAAACTAGGACTTGAAACTAATTATCCTAAGAATTTCTCAGTCTTCTCACCTTCTCACCTCTCTAACACAAAAACTAAGGAAACTTAATTCCTATCTTAGCATGTAGCTGACAGTAGGTGTCAGAGCCAGACACCTAACCTATCTTTGGCTATTAGATCCAATTCATCTAAAACTTCTTTTTCTGGTTTGCTTAGTAACTAACTATAAAGGTCCAGGACATTAAAAGAAAATTCCTTTACAGATATAAGTATTGAATGTCAGTGTCCAGGCAGAGGTCACATGGGTAAGTCAAATGTCTTAGGCCAGATTTATTCTTCCAGGTGAAATATCCAAATATTATTTTGGGGAAATCAAGTCAAAGTCCAACCTCAGCCCTACTGAGAAGCTGCCCCTTCGGCTGCCCATCTCTGTCACCTGACATTTTTAGCCCATTGGCTTCCTTGACTCCAAGAAGATATTTACCCAGTAGCATTTCCATTTGTTGACCATCCTGGTATCTGATATAAGAGAAAATTGATTAAAAGTCCCATGACCTAAAATAGTTGTTTTACCTACTTAGAACTTCCAGGAAATACAATTAGCTAAATTCCAATTATGATCTTAATGGGGTCCCAATTAATGAAACCCCTACCTAAAGCTCTGAGTATCCTTCCTGGGTCTTTCTAACTATGATTGGCCCTACAGGCCTCATCTCCTACTTCTTACTAGAGACATTCCTTTGTCTAAAATCATATCTACTCCATCTCTATATAAAGATGGAATATCAGATCCCCCTAGGCTAGAGAAAGCTCCTTCTAGCCTGTTGTATCTTATAACAAATAAATGCCTCCTTTGACCAGGAGATTGCATAGAAAAATCTCAAATTATCTTGTGTTTATCTTTCTCATATTACATAGTGCTTTAACTTTGAAGCAAATAGCCACAGCTTTGGATGATATATACATATCCAAAACATTCCCAATTCACTTATATAACTAGGAACTTCTATGCATAAACTTGTTTAGCTACTAGCCATCCTCAACATACAAATTGTTATTTTTGTTTTGGCAAGGCAATTGGGGTTAAGTCACTTGTCCAAGGTCACACAGGTAATCACTAAGTGTCTGAGGCCTGATTTGAACTCCGGTGCTCCTGATTCCAGGGCCGGTGCTCTATCCACTGTGCTACCTAGTCACTCTCCCTGACATACGAATTACTTTTCAGAATTCTTTAAAACCATTAGAATATCATAGGTGGATTTAAATTTCCAACATGTATTATTAATTTCATTATAACACAATAGCAATAAAAGTAACACACAAATTACTAGATTGTACAAAGTGATCTTTCCATTATTGTATTATTAATGAACCCACAGTTCTATCCCAGAAAGGATCATGCTTTTTGATATTTCCCTTATCGCCCTTCAAAGCCATCATACATTAATCCCAGGTTTTAACAAAACAATATTTAAATAACATTCACAAGAGATAACTATTGAAAATATAATCTCTGTAGTTATAAAAGAATATCACATAACTGATAAATATGTGAATATATATATTTCCTTCCATAAACATAAGATAGATATGAGACAAAGATTACAAACTTTCTTCCTTTATCAGCAAAAGACCTTGTGAGATTGCTGACAATTATCAAGTTAACATCAAAACAGATTAGATTACAAAATTTAGTACAATATCTCTTTCCCAAAAGAAATAAGTAAATTATATATGATTTAACATTCCCAAATTCCTTGACATATAATTTATTCCAATCTAATTTTCCTTCTTAATAACACACACACACAAATTCTCAAGACTTGTTACAAGACTTAGGTGGCTAAATTACTCTCAGATAGTTTCTTCTTTCTTTAAACACAAGGTGGTGACCTTTTCCTATCAAAGTCCTTCCCGCCTTCTTTTCAAAGTTTCTTGAGGTCAAGGAATCTGAATTTACTAAACCTTAAAATCTCCATTAACTTAAGTTGAATACAGTCTTCAGTCTATATTAGGTTAACAAAAACTTAGTTCACAACTGAAATCATTTCAGACTTTGCCACTTATAAACTTGCAAATGTATAAGTGGATAGACTCAGATCCTAACTTCATTAATTACTTAATTTTAAATTAAATATTTTAAGCAATTAAATTCAAAGCCCAAACTAAAAGTAGTAACATTTAACTCAGGTAACTGTAACTATTTCAGATCTGAATTACACACATGCAGACACAGGAGTTTAGACACAGACACAACAACTTTGTATCAAATTTACCAAGCTGAGAGTGATACCCTGGCTAGTACCAGATCTCAGAATATAGAAACATTTTCCCACCTCTCCAGAGCAGTAGAGATGTGAAAATGTTCTATTGACATTCAAATACACACATACACACATATATTTATATTTTTGAATGTATCAATTATGACCAGTCAAAAAATAACTTTTTTATAATCAATCATAATTTCTTGAGGAACCTCATATGTATTCATTAAGATTTTTGAAATCACCAACCAACAGTTAAATTGAATGCATTCTTAAGTAACTTTATAAAGTTCAAACACAGTTACTCTGTTATAGAAATATTAGTTATTAGCACAGGCTTAATTAAAATTGGAAATCTGAATTTCCTAGTCCCAGAAAGTCTTCCCCTTTTCTTTAATTGACCATGAGGCTTGTCAATGAAATTGCCCATTTCCTTTCCCCCCTCCCAAGGGTGGGACTTTTTCAACCCAGTTAAATGGGGCTTGGAATTGATAAACATATGTAGCCTAAGAAAAACATGATCATTGCTCTCTCTCCTTCCCAAATCAGGAAGAAAGGATGGGAGTCCCTTATTTTAAAGAATGGGGCCAAAACAAGTTTTAGGGGGTCATACCCTTCCTGCAGTGAAGCATGCATTCCATCTAAGACATAAATTTGTATTTCAACATTCTAAAAAGGAAGATTTCCCTTCTCCCGCCCTCCTCCTTCTGCATACTTACTTCCTTCTCCCCCACCTTCTGAAACTCCTTGGCAAAACTCCCAGCTCCCCCAGAAATACTACTCATCATAGGGGGCAGCTAGGTGGCACAGTGGATAGAGCACCGGCCCTGGAGTCAGGAGTAACTGAGTTCAAATCTGGCCTCAGACACTTAATATATTACCTAGCTGTGTGGCCTTGGGCAAGTGACTTAACCCCATTGCCTTGCAAAAAATAAAAAAAAATACTCAACACAGACATTTACACAAGACAGGGCATAGAACACACATTAACATTTCTCTGGAGTCCCCAACCTCCAGTTTTCTCAGGGGCTCTTGTTTAGGCTTAAGGAATAAGAGCCCCCAAGTTTCCTAGTCCTCTTCCTCAAAGATCATAGGGAGCATGATCTGTGCCTCCTCCATTTCTTTCCCTTAATATTTTGGTAGCTTATTCCAATCACTTAATCTTCTCCCTAAGAGACTATCTACTGGTACCACAATTTTCTTATTTACCTTATTTGCCATGGGGGAAGGCTAGGACTGAGCTCTTCCCATTTTAAATATTGGCAGAGAACTGTCAGGATCAATTGACTTTAGATCCAAGTCTTTTATATCCACCTTCAGTCACCCCAAATGGTCCTAACCCTCCAGGAATCTAGTGCCTTCAGATTACAAGGTCTTACCTCTTTGGGCCCTGTGCACAGAAGTTGCCAATTGTTTGTCCTCACTGATCTCCCAGGATTTTGCCACAGATTTGCTTTTTACTTCCTAACAATTCTCTCTGCTTCAGGTCACTTGCACAGAGGGGAAACCAAGACCCCCAAGACAATAACAAACTGCTGAATTTGAGCAGGGGTGCCTTTTTTGCCAGGTCCTGAGAGGTCATGGCCTGCAACGGGTATTCAATCCTTAGAGCCTTCTCTTCATACCTTGAGAGATCTCTGAAATTTATTTAAGTGGCATTTGTCCCACACATTTCCTTCTTTAAGGTTCATTCAATCCATATCTACCACCCAATCACTAATAGTAGTAGATGTTGTCTACTCCCAGGATATTCCCCATCTTTATTTCATGAGTTCATTGCTTTCCTCATAGCCTCTCCTCAGCTTTTGTCTTCACTCTAGGGGGCTCAACATCTATATATTGATATTTCCTCATGCATCCTAAACTCCTAGTTCCTGATATTGTTCATTTCCCAAGCCACCCACAGAAATGATCATACCCTTGATCTTGCCACATCCAGAGATGTATCTTTTCCATTTTTATGAACTTTGAAATTCCCTTATCTGATCATAGTCTATTGTTATTTCATCTCTCCTGTCTCATGATCCCAACCCTTATTAGTCATCTATATCATGACCCCCACTCTCTCAGTCCCTTAGTTGTCTCCCAGTCAATCACTTTCTCTACTAACTACACTCTTCTCCTCCCAACTTAACTTGCTGATTATCTGATTTCAGACTACCCAATCCTCTTCTCTTGAGTCTCTTACCCCTTCATTCTCTTGTAAACCTTACCCTCAGCCTTGGACCACTCCCACTCTTGGTTATTTGTCTGCTACACATTTTTGCTGAATAAAGTTAGAGAAAGTTATGAAACTGAGCTTACTGGTTTATTACAAATTTATGCTAAATAACCTCAACAGGGCCTCAAACAATGGAATAATTTTACAACTCTTATATCAATTCCCTACCCCACTCTCCACAATGACTCTTTCAAACCTTTTTATCCCTCTTCAAATATCCCACGGCTCCCCCTTCACCCACACTCCTAGCTAAGAATCTTGATTCATATTTTACTGAAAAAATTGAGATGCTTCATGGATAGCTCCCCTTTCACTCCTCATCTCACATTATTCAGATGTCTTCAGCTAATATCCCTATCCTTGTCCATACACAGGTAAATTTTTTTTTCTGCAAATGACCCCATTCTAGCTCCTTTCTATTATCCCCACTCATTTATCTTCAAACATTGTCTCCTAACTCCTTCCTTATTGCCCACAAAGACCCAACCTCTAAAATCTCTCACTTGATACACCAATCTTAGCTATTTCCTTTCTTCTTTTGTGGTTAAACTTCTTGAGAAGGCAGTTTTGTGAAGTTGTTCCGACCTATGTCTTGTCAGAGAACTGATAACTATGGAGGAAAGAGTGAGATGAATGACTTTGCACAGCCCTGCCTCACTTAAATCTAATTCATCTGTAAGTCAAGACAACTTCTTGATGCCATTGATCTTTAAGAATAAAGGATGAACAACAATCTGGGAGTAGTTGTAGTTGCTCCTTGCAACCCAACTTGATGAGAAACCTGGACATGGTAGTGGTGAGATCAGTTGGAGACAAACTTTGTAAATCTTTTGTTTGCATTGTAAAGGGAATCTTCCTTCCTTCTTCCACACCTGAGGGCTTGACCCTCCACCTGATTTGGTTTACATTGTCAATTCAAATTCTTGCTTTCTAGAGGAATTTTTTCTTTATTCCCCTTAATTCTTGTTCCTTCCCTCTGTTGAATATTTATTTTGCATTTACTATGTATATAATGTGTATGTACATATTTATTTATATGTTGTCTCCCCATTAGATTGTCAAGTCGTTGGGAGCAGAAAGTATCTTTTACCTTTCCTTGGATACCCCAGTGCTTGGCACAGTGTCTAACATATAGTGGGCACTTAAGAAATGTTTGTGCCTGAGGCTCTCAAGAGACTCCAGAGCTTGAGTAGAGTTCACCTAGTAGATAATTTAGAAAGGGCACTCCCTGACTGTATAAGATCACCAGACAGGGCAATGCACTATGGAGGCACCCCAAGGGGGAGAAGGAAGAAAAGTGGGAACAGGGAAAAATTGGGGGGGGCATTTTTGGTAGTGAGAAAATGGATTGGGCAACAAGAAACTGTAGAGGATAGAGCAATATCTCGGTAGGACATGCCTCAGGCTTCTGGACATACCTTTCAAGTCCTGAAAAATGAACAAGATCAGACAGTCTTACCTGAGGTCAACGTGGGCATCTTAAGGATGAAGAAGGAAACTGAGAAAGATGAGAAAATGAAGCTTGGTGACCTGATGGTCTCCATCATCCCTGGAGAAAAACAGAAGGGAGAGGAAAAAAAGGGACATGTGATAGGAATACAGAGTTGCTATTTTTGATGGGAGGAGTGTCACTGAATGTGATGGGAACATAGGTAGGTCAATGGCTATAACAGGGATATGGAGGTTCAATATTTAGGATAGGGAGGAATACAGAAAGTTATTAACTGTTATAGGGACATTGTAGAGTAAGCGGTAGTCACGGGAATCACTCAGTGTAAGAGGGACACAGGAGGGACTGTGTCTTGTGAAAAGAACACAAGTAGTCAGTATTTGTGGTCATCAATAAGTAGGGAAGGTCTAGGGGTCAAGCAGATGCCAGTAATGACCTGGAGACACAAGAAGGTATTGAGGAAGGGACAGATCGTCTGGGCTCTCTCTTATATGCAAATAACTCTGACTTGAGTCTGGACCAGGATCAGCTACATCCTCTGGAGGATCATAGGTGGAGTTAGAAACCAGAAGAGAGAATTCAGCTGTAAGGTGAGAACTACCCCAACTCAGAAGAGGGGAAATGGAAGCACAAGAAAGGGTCCCATTGCTTGTGGCCTGTTTCCAGCGACTGTGTGATTGCCCCATTTATCAATAGGAGTTGAGCTTTCACACTGACTGGTCTGGCTACTGTTAATTTGCTACTGGCCCTGATTATTCCCCAGTCCTAATTCATTCCTTGCCCTCTCTGAACTCCTTCCCCAGTTTCATTATCTTTCTTTCCTTTTTCTGAACACATTTTCAGGGATTGGAATGCACCTTTATAACTCCAGGGGTCACTATTGCATTATTATTTCAGTGTCTCATCCCTCTTAATCACCCCTTTCTCCCCCTTAATCACTTTGGTCTGAAGAGCTTTTAATCAAATTCCTTTAGTCTAGTCATAATCCAGAAACCTTTGGTCATTCTGAAACATGAATGGGGACCTAGTCAGCATTTCTATTTTGTAGTCATTTGGAGGAAACTAATACTGTGTGACCTTGGGACTCCCAAAGAGAAGGGTTTAATAGCTGGTCATTTCTCTCTAATAATAATGGTGATAAAAAATTTTGTATCACGATTTAAAAATTGCAAAACATTATACAGACATCATTTCAAAAAATCTCATAAGAATTGTTAGAAGCAGGTACTTCTAAGTACAGGTTTTACTATCCCCATTTGAAAGAAGAGGAAACTGAATATCACAGAGTTTAAGGAATTTTTTTCAACAAAGAGTTATTGTCACCAGGTGAGATTTGAGTTCTACTTCATTCTAACTTTCTAACCACTATTTCATCTTTACTCCATTTACGGGTATCCATCTCTGCAACTCAAATTTATACACACGCTTCCATCCCTCAACAGACTCCACAGACTTCCCAGGAATTTCTATCTCAAGTCATTAGGATCTCTGGTCCATTTCCTCTGATAAAGTGTTAAGATGGGCAATTTATCTGAAATCATAGTATTGTGGAGTCACAGAGATGGATGTGACCTTGGAGATTATTAAGTGCAATATTCCCCCCCCCCACCTTACCATTACATCTTATTCCACATTCACCCAATCTACACATTTTACTACAGAAAAAGCCAAAAAACAAAAGGAGACTTATGGAAAGTCATAGGTGACATTTGTAGTTTTGCTTATCTTGGCATCTAGGGAAAGTTTTCCTGAGAGGTAATTAGATTCTATGTTCTACCAAAAGGGAAAGTTAAAATAATGTATGGAAAGACAAGGCAGGGGTTGTGAAATGGCAGGACCTCTTTGGGTTGGCATGGTTTGGGGGAAAGACCTTGGAGACAGTCACTAAGTAGGTAGAGCTCTAGGAAAGTATCTGGATCTGAAGTGAAAAGAGACTTCAAATGGAAATTGGATGCTTAAAAGCCCTGATGTAGAAGAGCTAAACGATAATGGGAATGGAAAAGTGAGGCTCAGGAAAGAACAGAGTGGTTGCCCATTGCAGCATTAGGGACAATCCCTGAGGGGGCCTTGGACTGGTGGTCTCTGTTGCCATAGGTTATTTTCCTGGTACATAAATTCCCTCTTATTCTGTTTTCTGTTTATTTTCTTTGATAAAGTGGCCTCTGTTATGTGACTGGTCATGAGGGATGGAGCAGCATAGAGATCAGGCCATGTGGTCACACTAGGATGGAGGCGGTGGGGGGGGGTACACTCAATGATCAGATGAGCAATACATTCAAAACTTTCAACTTCAGAATAACAAACATAAATTAAGTAATTTCTATTATAAAAGATTTTGTTGTAAGCTATGGGAGAGATAGGTAGCTAGGTAGATAGATAAGATGGATGGATAGACAAGACACAAAACACTATAGTACAGTTAGGATGTGATAAATACATGGAAGAGGTCAAACTGTGGAATGAGAGATTTTGGAGAAGGGCATTTCTTTTAATCCATGGGAGTAGGGAGGCTTCTTGGAAGCTCTGATACTGAGTTGGGTCTTAGGAAGATATGAAAAAAATAACAAAAACTATACTTTTACTGAATCCCATCAAATGCTGGAGTAATCAAGGACTTTGAAATCTTTAAAGTACTATATAAAAGCAAGTTTTTTGAGGAGATGAGGTATTGCATTGGATAGTTAAAATGATGGACCTAGAGTCAGGAAGACAGGAGTTCAAGTTAGAAAGCATTTTAGCCAAAAAAAATTTGCTTTGACTAATCATTCCTTAAACTCTATTAAACTTGAAATAAATATATGACTTAAATATTAAAGATCATGAAATTTAAAAATGAGAATTATATATCATTTACAGCTATGACTGGGAGGGGGAAGAAAGATGGAGACAGACATACAGCAAGACAGAGAGAGTGGTAGATTACATTGATCTGCAAAGATAATATAGTATCTATGGCATGAAAATTAAAACATATGTGAGAATAAAATGACATGACTAGGATCAGAAGGGAAGTGACCAACTCTTTTTTTACTAGCAGGGAATTAGCAGAAATATGTGGGGGGAATTAACAGAAATATATGAGCCATTGCCTAATGGATAAGTGATCAAAGAATGTGAGCAGAGGAATGATAAATGATTAAATACTATGTAAATTTTCCTCCAAATAAAGTTAACTCCAGTGAATTAGCAAAACTGACAAAAATTAGGAATATTCAATATTACAGCAGTTGGGGAAAGGTAGTTACACTGCTGATTGATCTGCAAATTTGTTCAAGTGTTCTGGAAAAAAATTTGGAATCATGCTAAGAAAATGACTAAAATATCTATGCCTTTAGGCAAATACAATAAGCAAGGCAAAGAAGAAAGGAAGGCACATAATATACCCAGATATTTATAGCAACATTCTGTAAGAGGAAAGAATTGGAAACAAAGAAGATACCAATTGTTAATGGAATAGTTAAAAAATTGTGACATATGAATGTAAAGGAATATTATGGTGTTTTTAGAAATCATAGATATGAAAAATAGACAAGCTTGAGAAGACATAGATTAATGCAAAGAGAATTAAGGAGAAAATATATACAACAATTATAATAATATAAATTTAAACATTAATAACAGCAACAAACCTTGTATTTTGTGTCATTTTATTCATGAAAATTGGTCTTAAAAAGAGATATGATAATGCTCTTCTTTCTATTCTCTACGGACTCTTGGTGCAGAGCTTTGCATTTACTGTGAGGCTTGGTTAATATGCGGGTTAGTTTTGCTGAGTTGATTTTTTTGTTTTTCCTTCTTTGTTGCCAAATATGTCTTCCTAGGCAGGAATTAAAGTGATGCAAAAGCAGAAGATAGCAATTTAATAAATTAATGGTGCCATTTGCCCACTATCTGATTTAGATTTATAAACATTTTATTTCTTCCCATGGATCCTATTGCTTTGTTGTCTGTATTAATAAATTGTAGACCGCACTATTTTTGTTTTGTTTTATTTTTTTAGGGTTTTTTTTTGCAAGGCAAATGGGGTTAAGTGGCTTGCCTAAGGCCACACAGCTAGGTAATTATTAAGTGTCTGAGACCAGATTTGAACCCAGGTACTCCTGACTCCAAGGCCGGTGCTTTATCCACTGTGCCACCTAGCCGCCCCATACCGCACTATTTTCTACATTATGAAATTCAGGTTTTTGATTCCCCTTAGGTCCTTTTGGGGAAGTCTTATTCTTAAGGAGTTTTGGCAAACAAGGTGGTAGATGGAAGGAGTGCTAGAACTGGATTCAGGAATATTTGATCGCAATCTTCAACTACTCGAACATCTGTCATAGACAAGGGATTAGATTTCTTCAGTAGCTGGGATCAATAGTGGACAATATTTATAAAAATGTTTAGGAGTGATGTCAAGAAAAGCTTTTTAGAATTGTCCCAGAAAAAGATGATGCTCTCAATATTATTGAAATTCATTGAAAACAGCAACATCTGAGAAAGAAATATTAAAAATTCCTAATGAAATACCAACTAGAAATTCTGAAAATCAAAGCAGAAATTTATAAAATTGAAAGTAAGAAAATCATTGAAATAAAACCATGAGTTGGTTTTATAAAAAAGCCCAATAATATAAACTTTTTAGTTAATTTGATCTAAAAAAAGAAATAAACAAAATTATCAGTATCAAAAATTAAAAAGGTGAATTCACTACCAATGGAGAGAAATTAAAATCATAATTCAGAGCTATTTTGCCCAACTATATGCCAATGAATTTGGGAATCTAAGTGAACTGGATGAATATTTACAAAAATATTAACTTCCCAGGTTAAAAGAAGAGGCAATTAAGTATTTAAATAACCCCATCTCCGAAACAGAAATTGAATGAACTATCAATGAACTTCCAGGAAAAATCTCCAGGGATAGATGGATTTACAAATGAATTTTACCAAAGATTCAAGGAACAATTAGGTCCATTTCTATATAAACCATTTGAAAAAAATAGATGAAGAAGGTCTGCCAAACTCTTTTTATGACACCAATGTGGTGCTGATACCTAAACCAGGAAAAAGTCAAAATGGAGAAAAAAAATTATAGACCAATTTCCCTAATGTTGGGTAAAGTG
The DNA here is from genome assembly GCF_037893015.1 of Macrotis lagotis. Taxonomy (NCBI): domain Eukaryota; kingdom Metazoa; phylum Chordata; class Mammalia; order Peramelemorphia; family Peramelidae; genus Macrotis; species Macrotis lagotis. Next base: position 623,429,931 of record NC_133666.1, on the reverse strand, counting down.
AGCAGAATCAGAAGAATATTATACAAACTAATAGCAACATTAGGTGATAATCAACTGTGATGGACTTGTTCATTTCAGCATTACAATAATCAAAGATAATTCTAAAAGACTCATGTTGGAAAATACCACAACATTCATATGCCCCTTATCTTTGTTAATATTTTCTTCTTTAGACCATAAAGGAGCAGAAGATGGGTTATTAAGGTTAGGAGGAGGTGTCATTGGAGGTAAATGCCACCATTCTTCTTTCTCTTTTTTCTTTTTAACTCTTATCTTCCTGCTGAATAAATAGTTTGAAGATCTACATCAATTTAAAATATTTTTTATTAATTTAAGGCAATGGGGTTGAGTGACTTGCCCAAGTTCATACAGCTAGGCAATTATTAATTGTCTGAAGTTGGATTTGAACTCAGGTACGCCTGACTCCAGGGCTGGTGCTCTAACCACTGCACCACCTATCTGTTCCCTTCTATATCAACTTTTATTCTACTCTGAGACAAAAGAATATCTCCAGGTGGAGTTGTACAGATTTTTAATATTTACCACAATGAAAAGACTCCTATAGGAAATATCTTTCAACCTTCTTGTCTAAAATGTTTGCTCATCCCCCAGTCTCCCATTTTTCAGTATTTAGCACTCCTTCTGGAAACCAAGGACCACATTGTTGCACATTCAATAAATTCTTCCAATTGTTTTGTTGTTATTAACAAGCTTCTTTCTTTGACTACCTTCTTTAACTCACTCAAGTAATGTCCTCTGTCCTTAGATTGACCCTGACCCATATTAATGCTTGCTGTCTTAAACTTGGTGAAAAAAATTTTATATATATATATATATATATATATATATATATATATATATATATGTATATATGTGTATATGTGTATATATGTATATCCCCAATACCTGCTGTCCTCTGTGACCAACAGGATGTTCAAACAGTGTCTTTCCTTTCAAGACTAATTCCCCTCCATGTCCATCTCTGTTTTGGGCTCCAGTTATCCTGCATGACAACTCTGGTGTGCATCTGGACATTTATTGAGACCCAGGTTGAAGAATTATCCCATGAACACTTAGATGTCATAAAAGCCACCAACACTTAATGTTGTGAAAACAATTTCTAACTTTATTGTTGAATATCTATACTTTTATAACAAAACTTATCTCAGACATGACAATTCAGACAAAATCCAGTTGCATAGCTTCTCTGGTCTTCCCTGGTTAAATTTTTTATGATATTTTTTATGATATTTATCCTAAGAAAAATGTAGAATTCCTTATCAGAAAGTTTCCCACACACCTCTAGCTCTGCATCTGTTTAGGTCAGGGTTCATTGGTGAGCCAATCCATCCATTAATGAACAAGAATACATACTTGTCCTTGGTTGCTTAAATTCCAGGGACATCTGTGTCCTCACTCCTATGGAAGCTGGCCCTCAACAGTAAATATGTGGGAAATCACATTATAGTGGAATGAAAAAGATAGATTGGATTGGGAGATTATCAAGTTCTACTTTCCTTCCACTTCTACATCACAGTCCACATTCATGCAATCTATACATTTTTCCATAGGAAAAAAAACAACCGAAAAACAGAAGGAAACTTATGGAAGGTTATACGTGGTATTTGTGACATTGTGTACCTTGGCACCTAAGGGAAGTATACCAGATTTGGGTTGGGTTCTGTGTTCTGCCTAAAGTGAAAGTTAAAATATTATACAGAAAATCAAGACAGTGATTTTGAAATGCCAGGAACCCATTGGTTCTTGGTGACAGTTACCATGGAGCAGAGATCTAGCCCAGTATCTGGACCTAGAGAAGAGAAAGTCATCTTTAAATGGCAGCTGGACTATTAGAAGCCCTCTTGTAAAAGAACTGATGTGTGGAGCCAAAGGGTATTGTGAAGGAAAAAGACTCAGGAAAGAACAGAGTTGTTCAAGGCAGTATTAGGGTCCAGTCTCTGAGAAGGTCTTGGACTATTCTCTGGTGTTTTGGACATATATATATATATTATATATATATATATATATATATAATATATATAATATATATGTGTGTGTATGGATTTTAAAAAATAAATTTATTTATATCTGCATGTATAATATCTATCTATATGTATACATAAACTCCCTGTGACTCTCTGTTTACAGTATATGTTCTCTGATAAAGTGACCTCTGGTATGTGACTAGACATATTTAGTTGGAGTTGGGGAAGTAAGCAGATTGAAAATAATGTCATGTGGTCATGGAAATTTGGTGGGGGAGGGAGAAGTTCATAGACAAAATGAGCTGCTCATCCAAAACTTTCAACTTCAAGACAACAAACATGTATTAAGTTACTTCTATAGGAAAAGCTGTGTAATCAGCAATGGAATTGTTGACTAGTTAGATCAAGGATTTCAGTATAGGTAAGAAGTCTGAGACTGTATTTGAACCCAGGTTGACTCCAAGGCTGGTGCTTTATCCACTATGCCACCTAGTTGCCCCATCTTCATTTTTCAAAAGTTGTCTCATGTATTATGTAATTTTGTTATCCCTAATATTTTCTTTCTTCTGTTTGGATCTGATTCTTCTCTCATAACATATTCAGTTTCAATCTATGCTTATCATGGTTGCAAATGTAAAGCATATCAGATTACCTTCTGTTGTGGTGGGTGGAGGAAGAAGGGAAGAGAGAAAGGGAGAAAAATTGTAAAACCCAAAAAATGATTGCAAAAAATGATTGATACCATTGTATATAGTTGGAAAACCAATAAATATTTATATGATTAAAAAAAGGAATCACTCCCAGAAACAGATACCAAAATGAAAATTCCAAGAAACATTATAGCCAAATTTCAGGATTGTCAGCTAAAGGAGAAAATACTGCAAGTAATCAAAAACAAAAAAAAAATTAAATATCTGGGAGCCACAGACAGGATTACACAAGATTTATGAACTTCAACATTAAAGAATCAGAGACCAGGAATATGTTATTTTGGACGGGAAAGGAACTTGCATTACAACCAAGAATCAATTGCCTTGAAAAATTCAGCATAGACTTTCAGGGAAAAAGATACATTTTTTTCAACCAATAGAGAACTTTTAAATTTATCTGATAAAAAACCTAGAACTGAACAGGGAATTTGACCTTCAAAGTAAGACTTAAGAGACACATAAAAAAGGTAAATAGAAAGGGGAAAATGTTCATCAATAAGATTAAACCATCTACATCCCTACACAGGAAGGCAATACTTATAACTCTTGTGATTTGTATTTTTCTTAAAATAGTTAAAAGAAGCATACTTAGATATTGTAGGTATAAACTGATCATGAAAGTGATGATGCTTTAACTGACACTTTAGCTCTTGAGGTTGTGTTTCTCTTGGAACAGATGGAGGGAGTTGACTTGGAAAGTATTGGGTATAAATAAATTATACAGTGATGATATTTTACATGAGACTTTAGTTCATGGGGGTTAATTTCCATGGGTTAATTTCAGGGAGTGTACTTGGAAAGAAGGTGTGGGTATAAATTGATTATAATTTGGTATGGCTAATGACTCTTGCTTACAATGCCAGTACTAGAGCATCCTTTGTGTCATACTATAGTATGGGAGAAAAGAAGTTTACATTTGATAGCTTTTTCCTATGCCCTTGCTCTCTTGGATGGGTGAGTGCAGGCAGAGAAGGGAACTATCTCATTAGGTAAGGATTTCTGTAATAGAAGAGTTTATAGGAATGGAGCATACAAAGCTTTCCCAATGCCTGAAAATCAGCATGTTTCAGGATAGGCTACTTGAGCATTTAAGACAATCTGACACTTTCTAATTGTCTATGATTGAAATTAGGATTAAAAAATGAATGAAGAACCTTGATTCTGTGATTTGTGGAACAGCCTAGAGGTATTTTAATAGAAAAGACGACTGCTAGGACTATAGAGCCAGAGATTAAAGGACCTCACAGCTTATCTATCCTAGTTATACTCATGAGGAAACTGTGATCCAGAGAGGTGAAGTAGATAAGTGAGCATCAGAGATGAGACTTGAATACAGGCCCTCTGACTCATTCCACAGTACTAATCTTCTCGAGCAATCAATCCATGTCATCAGCGTATCATGAAGGAGGCAAAAAAAGAGATGAAGAATTCTAACTAGACAAAATAACTAAGAACTTTCTCAGGGTGTTGGGTTCCCTGTCATGAAGCCTTCAAGAAGAGGCTGGATGGCTGCCTGTCAGGCACATTGTAGTTGGTATTTCTTTTTCAAGTAAATATTGTACTCCATCATAAAACTACACAATGTTAGAGTGAGAAAAATTCTCAGAGACCATCTAGGGCAGGGGTGGGAAACCTCTAGCCTACAGGCAGCATTGGGTGGGACTAGAGATTCAATAAATTTGGGGGTGAAAAATAAATCTTTAAGTGTAAATTAATTAAATGTTTGACCAAATATATCACACAAATGATATCATAAAAATCTAAAAGACCCTTGACAAAAAAATGGTTCTCTACTCCTGGTCTGGGGAAAACATACATAGAAAACAATCCTTCCTACAGTGTATCAATATGCTTTTGCTAAATGACCTCATGCAATGGTGATCCCTCTATACTCTGAGGTAGCTCACTTCACTTTTAGGCAGCTTTAACTGTTAGGAAGTTTTCCTAAGCATCAAACTTAAATTTGTCTCTTTGAAACATTCATTCTATCGTAGCTAGTTCTATCCCATGGGGTCCAATGGAATGTATCTAATGTTATTGAGGTCTTTTCCAATATTGACATTCAGTGATCCAACAACAGCAATAAGAAAAACTGATTAAAACATTTTTTGGTATTTTAATTTTATACATAAAAATTTTCAGTGTTGTTATATTAAATACTCATAATATCCTAACTACACAGAATGAAAAATTTCAAAACATAAAGTAGAAGACCTTTGAATCATGTGGAAACAAATCAGATTCCCATCATCCTTAGTGCTGTTAGAGGTGTCTTGAGGATACCTTTAGTGAGCCTACAGAAAATGAGTTTATATGAAAACACTCTTTTTCCATTACAAAAAGCAGTCATATTATTCAGCTATGTAGCAGCTAGAATAAATTTGGTTAGCCCTGTAGTCCAAGATATTAAATGAGAACCTTGATTCCCTTGGGCTCACTCACTCTTCACTGCAACTATTGAGTATAGGTGATAAAAGAATCAAGTCTGTGACTCAGAGGATTCTAACAGAATACTGGACTGCAATCAGGACAAGCTCCAGGGAGTATTTGGTGGTTTCTCAATGTCTCACTGCACCATGATTTTGAATAAAGTATACCTGTCCTGGGATAAACCATGGGACTTGAAATTACTCAGAAGGCATACCAAGATCTGTCAGGAATCCTGACCCCGACAAAGACACAGGGTAATATTTGCTGTGAAAAAATAAAGGTAGGAGAAGAGAAGGATCAAAGGAAACAGTCTTAACAAGAAGTTACAGCTGAGGCAAATTCATTGAGGTTGGAAAGGATGTGGATATTAGATATATGTTTCTTGGAGGTCGTCTAGGATACTTTTTTGCTTTGTTGTTATAAGTTGGAGGCAGAAGCATGAATCCTGAGGCTAGCAGCTTCCTTGAGGTGGGGGAGAGAAGCCCAGTCCACTGTACCCCTTTGGGAAACTTCCCCAGGGAAGAAATATGACTATCATGGGGTAGAGGAATGTAAAGCTGTAAATCAGCTAGCTAGAGAAAGGAGAAAAGACAGAAGGTGGGATGGTGAGGATGTAGGAATAAGGAGCACTAACTTGATAGTTCGGTAAAAACTCCAGCTTTATACAGAAAGAAGGAAGGAGAGTGAGCAGGAATAAAGGGGAAAAAGGGACTGTTGAACATCTTTTTTAGTTCCCTCCAGGTCAAGTCCTAAGTCTCCTGACCTACATTTTTTCTTTGGCTGTTCTTTTCCCCTGACTTCACCTTTGTTAGCCTCCCTCTTGTGATCATTCCCCTATTACCATATCTCCAAACTGAACATATATAATCTTTTGGATTAAGCCTTGGATGCTCCTTAACTCTTTCCTCAAGGCAGTCTGCCATTTCTCTATATGCTAGCTAGTCTATCAGACAAGCTCAGTTACTCAAATCACTATATTGTGGGGATAGGCTGTCAACAGACTAAAACTAATTTTTGTACTGACAGTCAATATATAATGCTCTCAATATTTATAAAATTCATGGAAAATAACAGCATCATAAGAACAAAAAATAATCTTGTTGAGTTTTCAAAATTATGATTCCTAAGAGTGTGGTGAAAACTAAAACAAGGTTCCAAGTAAGCCAGTTCATCTCATCCGTCTTGAAAATAGAAACCTGCAGAGCAGACCAAGACATCTTAGAAAATGATCCAAGGTAGACCATCAAGTTTCCAGGTGCTGTTGTGACTACTTGTCTCTTCTCTCACAGTCACAGCCCACAACTGGCTTTCTTCAGCACCTCTGAATTACTTAACTAAATTATATGCAATCAGCTTCATTCTCAGGAACTCTTCTCTTTCCACCAGCCTCAAATTGCTCAGGAGATCACAGGTGGAGAAGAGAAATCCACATGCTGCTCTGAAAACCTAATGTGAATTCACCTAAAGGAGAATCACAATTTCTTTGAAATGGAAAAAGACAAACTTGGGGTCAGGATTGTCTAGAGATTGGAGTAAGAACAGAATGAGTAAAGGAAGTTGAGACTCAGTGTCATGAGACTTTATTTCATGAGAACTTTAATATTGTCCAATTACCTCCTTCTTCCTCCCTCACATCACTATTACTGTGGCAACTATGTTGAGTTAACAAATAAATACAAACACCCACTTCCATTGAATTATTCATTTCTATCTGCCAGCAAAAGGCATTTTTCTAAAGATATTCTGAAAGAGGACACCAAGGGTTAAGAGCTAAACCACTCAGATTCTCCCCTACCTTCTGAACTGCCCACTGACTAAAAGACTCAGAAGCTCCCAAAAGACTGAGAGTAGTTTTCTCCACCTAAATCTCTTATAAAAGATGACCACTAGCCCACTTCTCCCACTGAAGAGAGAAAGGACTGAAGTGGAAAAATGTGAGTCTTTGATCCCATGGTCCCCAAAGACAGTTTATTATCACTTTGTTGTACCTGTTTTCTCATATAGGAAACATTCCAGAAGAGAATAGAGATCACCAGTCTCAGGGATAGAAGATGTTAATGGAAGGATATAGGAACTTAGAGATTATTCCTTAACTCCAGTCACAGACCCTTGAGGAAAGAGGAACTTTGAGAGTGTGATACATCTTGTCTTCTTGTAACTTGCTATCTAAATTAGCTTATAAGCAAGACACCCCAGAAAACTTAAAAAGTTGTTTATTTGTAGTGGTTACTGGGTTAAGTACTTTAGGGGAAGGGGGGGAAGCACAAAGTACTCATATCCCTGTTCTTTCCCTGCTCAAACTAGCCTAAAAAGCTCCAGAGGAAGCCTCTGCCATGTCTTTTTAATCATGGTTACCTCTGTAGAATAAAAATAAAGACACAGAAAATAAATATGGCATTGTCCACAAGGCAATGATGCTCCTCATCTTACTTCCCACATGGGGAAGTGACTTTATTGACTTCATCTCTTCCTTACCTGAAACACATCATACCAACTGAGAGAATCCTACTTAGATCCTCTGTCCTAGCATAGGAAAAGCCATTCCATCTTGGCTTTGGGGAATCTTCTCCCCAAGGAGAAGGTCAGTCATAGGGACATCCTTCCTGAAGAGAGGGATATCCTGTCCCTGCTCAGGGAAGAAGATGGAGATCTGACTGAGCATAGGGAGAGCAGCTTAGGGATAGAGTATATTTATTGAGAATAAGGTCAGATTATACAAAAGGGACTACAGGGAATGTATTAGTGTGATAGGAGTGAAGAGGGGCTACTTTGTGGGTTCTAGGAAGCATATATCAGTCAATAAGCATTTATTAATTGTTCTGTGTCAGGCATTGTGTTAAGTGTAGTGTTTAGAAAAAAGAGGCAAAAGACAAGCATAACTCTCAAGGAACTCACAGTCCAAAGGGGAGACAACTTGCAAACGATTATATGCAAATATGTGACATTGAAGATACATTTGAACTCAGGTCCTCCTGACCCCAGGGCCAGTGTTCTATCTACTGTGCCACCTAGTTGCCCTGGTAAGCGCTATTATTAACACTATTGTACATATGAACAAACTGAGGTTGAGAAGTTAAGGGTCTGGTACAGGGTCACATAGCTAGAAAGAGTTGAAGGCAGATAGTGAATTCAGATCTTTCTGACTCAAACTTTGAGCATCCACTGCACCACCCAACTCCCTCTGAACCATGCTGTCCTCAAGGTTTCACTTCCTCAACTGTGTTCTCTGGCACTTCACGAGTAGGAGTTCAGACAGATAAAGTTGATATCACTGATATTTTTCTTATTTGTTGACCATTAAAATCATGAATGTGTCAGATGAATGTAGTAGTTTCCCACATCAGAATAGTATCAGCTACTTCCAAAATAAAAATAAATAGCAAAGTAATTTATTGAATAGTCAAAATTACTCAGTCTCCCACTGAGCTTCCTTAATCTCATGACATAGTTTCTGGCCCTTCCTGTTTGTTTCAATGTATTTAAAAGGGCAAAGTATTCTTTACTCAAATGAGTTTGCGAACTTGAGATCTTTGACACCTCCTTTGTCCTACCGATCAGGTAACTCTGGTTGATGTGTGTGCATATATATGCAGGTGTGTCTGTGTGTGTGTCTGTGTGTGTGTGTGTATGTGTGTGTGTGTGACATGAGGTGAGGCAGTAGCAATCTGTGCTTCACTTCAGATTGTACAATTCCTCACAAACTGGGTGGAACACTTATAATAAGTGTGTGCCTGGTTCTATTTATCTGTATGTGACCACTGTAATATTTGTACATCCTTTTATTATATATGCTCCTATTCCCATAGTCTAGATGATGGAATTCACATATATGTATAAGTTATGTGGTATTGCTGGCCTTGATTTTAATCACCCAAAAAACTACCAGGTGAGTCAATACATCTGCCTCACTGAAGAATGTGTGTGTGTGTGTGTGTGTGCTACCTCTAATAGGATCATACAGTGCAAATCCTGACTCTGATATGTTCATGCCTCCCCAGTCATGAACTCATCCATACTGTCTACCATGTAGCCCAACACTCATTTTCAACCTTAACTCTTTGGGCAAACAAAGCTCCAAAGGCTTTGAGATCATACCATATAAAGAGTGACTGAAGCAGCAGGAGAAAGAAGAAATTGAAAGAGTTTAGTCTTTAAGATCAACTATAAAATCCTCTGTCTGGCATTCAGTGTCCTACACTGCATTCCCTTTCACATCCTTGACACTTTAGTGACTCTGCTCTTCCTGCTATTCCTTGAAAAAGATACTACATCTCCTGACTCCAGGTATTTTTGCTGAATGTCCCTCATACATAGAATTCATTCTTTCCTCATCTCCATTTCCTGTTTTCCCTGACTTCTTTCAGTTTGCAGCTGTGAACCCTAAAACTGTAAAAATTTTTAAAATATAGAGTTAAAACAAAATTGACAGAAAATATAGGTTAGACATTTGAAGTCTTATTCTCTGGAATTTACAGCAAGCCACAGGTGGATGACATTATTAAAGATATCAACCAAGAGCTTAATGAGGGGAAAGTATTTTTAGAAATCTCACAAGGAGTCATACAATGTTGACAGTCAACCAATCTGAATGCCCATTAGTACATAAAAGTGTTATTCATTACTTTTTGATCCTCTAACTCAACCATAAGGTCTGTTCTATGTCAGAACTGACAAAGATCCAATTAGCAGCAGGACTACTGTCTCCTATTCTGATTTGATATTTTGTTTTTATCAGATATGATTTAGACATATAAAGCATCTGAATTTCTCCCCTTCCGAAATGTAATAAGTATAAGAATTTATTTGTCTTTTATTAGAGATAACCAAACCAGTTTCCTGCCTTCTATGGATGGTCTTTACTCTTATTTTTAACACAACTGTGAAAGCCCAAACTTGCAGATGCAATTAGAGGGGTACCAGACTGTTTCATAAAGGCAGAGACAGCTTAGATTTAAAGTTGGAGAGACACAGACCTTAAGGAGGGCAGAGGCTAACATTCAGACTCGCAAACTCCAATTAGAGACTGAGAAACCAATTTTTGATCAGAAATATAAGATTAAAGAAATATGAAACTTTGACAAAGCTAATCAAGAAACTTTTCCTCTTAAAGAAATTGGTTGCTTGATTGGTTGATTGGCTGGTAAATTTACAGTTTATCCTATCTACATCTTGCTTATACAAAATTTTTAGCCTGAGGTCCTTGAGAGCTGGGATTATTATAATTTCTTTGCCTTTGTTGAATACTGAGTGTTTAATGCAGGACCTGAAATATAGTTGGTGTTTAAATAAATGCTTTTTGAGTGACATATTTTTTTCTCTCAGAGAGCTGAGTGTCACACATTTAGCAGCATATCTGTGATTTAAGTCCAAGTCTTCTTGTCTCAAGTCCATTTCTGTTACATTCTGCCTTTCTGTAACTCTTCTACGTTTCTTTCTATACACATACACTCATACACAGAAGATGAAAGTAAAAATAGATAGCAGAGACTGAATATGAGTAGGGGACAGTGCTAGAAAAATATCAGGTTTGCTAAGACTCAGAATAAGATTCATACACACGGATAAAGGTAGTCCCACACTGAGAGTTCACTATAGCAATACATTACAGATGTGGTAAAAACATTATTTTTTTATGTGTCTTGTACTTTACCTTCTTTCTGAGGAAAATTAAGGACAATAAGAGGTAATTTGAAAGCAATATAGGAAAAGGGAGGGATCAAAACCAGATAGAATTTAGTGCTTGGGCTAAAGGGAACATTGTTAATTGAGTATAGAGAGAAAGAATTGCTGTCCATCTCTTACTTTGGTTCAGTTTTCTTGGCCAAGGAGAATGGCCCTTACACTATAAAGACCGGAATAGAAATGGCTAACTCTGCCTGAACATCCAAGAGAATAAAGATATCATGATTGAGCAGCTAGTGGTGCCCTTGATGAATCAAGTCAAATGATTCAGATGAAACACATCAATCAGTCAGCCAACCAACTAAGGAACATAAAAAGTTCCTGCTACATGTTATACACTATGATAGACTGATCTTACCTTCAAGGACCTTACTAGATTTACCTCTATTAGGAAGATAGAGCATTTTCACAGGTAGGTAAAATATAAGTTATAAAAAACAATTTATCAGATTTATGATTTCATTATTATACTATTGCCAGTCTTGGACTATCTCTACCAATGTACAGTTTTTTTTTTAGATTTTTGCTAGGCAATGGGGTTAAGTGGCTTGCCCAAGGCCACACAGCTAGGTAATTATTAAGTGTCTGAGACCGGATTTGAACCCAGGTACTCCTGACTCCAGGGCTGGTGCTTTATCCACTATGTCACCTAGCCGCCCCCAATGTACAGTTATGATCTTAGAATTACCTAGTATAACGAGAAGTTAAATAACTTGTCCAGGAACACATAGTAAGTATGTATCAGAAGCAAGACTTGAGATTAAATCTCAATTCACTTGATAATACTGACTCCTCAGAATTAATCCACAACAATTTTGTGGGGAAAGGTACTAATAATTGGAAAGATCAGGAAGCCCCTTGAGGAAGATAGCACTTGACCTGAACTTTGAACGGAGCCAGAGAGTCCAGGAGATGAGGAAAGAGAGAATTTCAGGTATAGGGGAACGCTGAGCAAGTCTAGAGGCAGAAGATGGAAGATGATATGCAGGAGTGGGGGATGGGTGGGAAAGCAAGAAAGAATATGTGGGGAAATTGTGCAACCTGGAAAGGCAGCTCAGAGACAAATTGTGAAGGACTTTACTTATAAAACTGAAAAGTTTGTATTTTATAGTGAAACAAAGGAGCCCTTGTTATTTCTTGAACATGTGATGTGTTTAGACTGAACTTTAGGAGTATCAATTTGAGAGCTTTGTAGAAAAAATGAATTGATGTTGGGAGAGACTGGAGGGAGGGAGATCAGTTGGGAGACTACTGCTCTAGTCCAGAAAAGAAGTTATGAGTATCTGAACTGGAGTGGTCCTGGTCTAGGTAGAGAGAAGGAAGTGGATACAAAGGATTTTGAGGAGGTGGAATTGACAAGATTTTGGCCACGAATTAAAAATGGGAGGAGAGAGTGGAATGTCAAGGATGAGTCTTAGACTGGGAATCTAGGCCTAGATTAGAATTAGATTTAGAAGATTTAGAATTAGAATTAGAAGAATGACAAAAATAGGGAAGTTGGGAGGGGAATAATGAGAAGTCCCTACCATTTAATTTCTCTCTTTCCATGTGCCAGTCAGTAAAGTTAAAACAAGGCATGCCATATTACTTTAATCCTTTGCCTGACTTTATATCAAATGTTTTACTTGTTACAAGAAAAAAATTTTTTTCACCCCAAAGTAAAGAAATAGCATTATCAGCCTACAGCCTCACATAACTAAAAGTAGTAGTAGATGTGACTGGGCAACCAAGTGACATAGTGGAGAGAAGGCTGGCTCTGAAGTCAAGGAAGCCTGGGAAAGTCATTTAACCCTGTTTATTTCATCATTAAATGAGATGGAGAAGGAAATGGCAAACCAATCCAGCATCTTTCCCCCCAAAATGGGATCATAGAGAATTGATCACAACTGAAATCACTCAACATTCAGAGGTGATTGCCCAGTTTCTAACATTTGCAAGATTGTGATGATCTGGAAAAGTTCCCCAGAATCTGAGATAGGCAAATGTTGTTCCAATTAAAAGAGAGAGAGAGAGAGGTGTGGGGAGGGGGAAAGAAATTAGATTAAGTAAACTATAGCTTTGATCCCTGGAACAATTGCAGATTGTATTATGAAAGGGGTGGTTAATGCACATTTGGAAAAGGTAGTGATGTTCAAAGAACTATCAGAGAATCATTAAGAATAGATAATATTATGCTACCTTTTTTCTGTCAGATTTGCTAAGGTAGATTAGGGTAGGGGATCATAGTATAATAGTATATTTACCTCTAAAGAATTTCATAAGGTATCTTGTATTATTCTTGTGAAGAAAACTGGAGAACTATGAGCTAGATAGTAATGTCACAGATGAGCTTAGAATTGTTTGAATTATTTGACTAAAAAAGTCCTTGATACTGCTCTTCGTGGTTCCATTTTAGCTTGTCAGAAAAATCTCTAACACAGTGCTTTCTGGATCTATGCTTGTCCCTGTGCTGATTGACAATTTTGTCAATGACTTGGAGTGTCAATTTGAGGCATGAATAGCACGTATTTCAAAGGCATGAATAGCAAGTATTTCAAATTCACAAATGACAAACCTGGGAGAAAGAGTCAAGAAACTAGATGACACAATCAAGATCAAAACAACTTGATAGAATGCACTGGGCTGAATGTAATAAAGGAATTATTTACTAGAGAGAAATATAAACTCTTTTACATGGGGTTTCAAAGCAATAATTTGCCAATTAAGTGAGGGTCATTTTAGACCATATAAATTCAGGATTGAGATTATATGTCACAGATTCTGAATGTACTGAGGGTGCAGTGTATATTCAATTGCTGCTGAAGAGCAATGTTTGTTTCATCAGTGACCAGGATGATTTATGATTTTTCCAGTGTAATGATAAAATATTTTATACATGTACCTAGACAATGCTTATGAATGAAAGGCACATACTGAAACTTTAGCATTAATTTAGATCTGCATTTTGTCTCTAGTATATACAGAGTAAAAAGAGTAAAACTATACAAAGAATACATAGAATTTTAGGAATTGAAGGGCCTATCAGGCTACATGAATAGCCTATCCTCTCCCCAAGAAATATCCCAGAGCATACTGAACAATTGATCATTTATTTAACAAGCATTTGTTAAGCATCATCTATGTACCAGGAGCTATGCTATGTGCTGGGAATATGAAAAAAGACAAAAGTCAATTCCTCCTTTCAAGGAGTTCACAGTCTAATGGAGGAGACAACAAGCAAACAAATATGTATGAACAGGATAGAGGCAGGATAAAGACTGAAAAGTTAAGAATGGACCAGATCATTCAATGATTGCTCAAAGACCCCTAAGGAAGAAAAACCCATTACCATTTGAAATATCCCATTCCACATGAACTTGTTTGTATATAGAACCGATGGACCAATGGACAAAGGCTCTTCCTAGCCACATGGTTAGTATATCAAAAGCAGTTACAGAATGTCTATACATGCTCCACAGTCTGTCCATGGTATTTTCTGGACCCTGGGTGCCTAGTCTCTTCACAATGAATTTCCTTCAGTGGAATACCTCAGTATTCCATTTCCCCATTCTACAAATAATTAATGATAATAATGAAAATAATAATAGTAATAGTACTACTACTACTACTACTACTACTACTAATAATAATAATAATAATAATGAAGACTTCTGGGGCAGAGCCAAGATATTGGTATAAAGATGGAAAACTTGCACAACTTTTCCCAAAACAACTTTAAATGAAGGCTCTAAACAGATCCTGAAGCAACAAAACCCACAAAAAACGCCAATGGAACTTTTCAGAAGTATATCTTGGTGGAACAGCAAGAAAAGGTCTTTCCCACATCGGTAAAAGGGGCGTATAATTCAATGTAGATAGGAGAGCTGGAAAGCCAGCAAGAGGCTTGTCACCAGAGCACATCTCAGATCCCAGCACAGGAGACCATCAGTGAGGGACCTAACCCCAAATCAAAGAGCAAGGTTTGAGATGGGGGCACTGGGCTACCTTAGCATAGAAAGTAAACCAAAAGACTAGAACAGAAATCCAGGGACCAGATTCCCAGTTCTCAACACAAAATGTTTGGGACTATACATCCAATGTCATAGGAGTTGAGCTCAGCTATCAAAATGAGCAAACAAACAAACAAAAAAAAGTCAATAATCTTAGAAAGCTACTATGCTGATGGGGATGATAGAAATGCTATTCCAGAAGAGGACAGTAGTGACAAAATGCCTGAAAATGAAGTCTAAAGTAGTTTGTGAATTGGAAAAGCTCAAAAAGGATTTTAAAAATTAAAGAAGAGAAGAAGAAAAATCGAGAAAAGAAATTAGAGTCATGCAG
Source organism: Macrotis lagotis (assembly GCF_037893015.1). Classification (NCBI taxonomy): domain Eukaryota; kingdom Metazoa; phylum Chordata; class Mammalia; order Peramelemorphia; family Peramelidae; genus Macrotis; species Macrotis lagotis. Next base: position 623,414,804 of record NC_133666.1, on the reverse strand, counting down.
GAGAATTATGAAAAATTGACTAAACAAAATAATAACTTTAAAGTAATATTGAAAACAGGAAAGGAAAAGCTACTTATTTAAAAATAAAATTGATCAATTGATAAAGGAAGGAAACTCATCTAAAAGGAAAATTAACCAACTGGAAAAGGAAACACAAAAGGTAACTGAAAAACGTAAAATTATAAAAACTAGAAGTGAAAAAATGGAAATGAATGATTCTATTAACACCAAGATTCCAAGAAAAAACCCAAAATGCTGAAAAAAAATAGAAGAAAATGTAAATGACCAAGCTGGAAAATAAATACAGGAGACAAAATTTATGAATTATTGGTCTAACTGAAAACCATGATCAAAAAGGAGTCTTGACAATATATTTCAAGAAATTATCACAAAAAAGGCCCTAATATCCTAGAACAGGAAGATAAAAATAATCCTTGAAAGAATTCATAAATCACCCCCAGAAAGAAATCCTAAGGAGGAGTAGTGTAGTCAAATTTGAGAATTCTCAGCTTAAGAGGGAAATACTGCAAGAAGGCAAAAAAGAAACTATTTAAATATCATGGAGCCACAGTCAGGATTAAATGGAATTTATCATCTTAAAATATCAGACAGAGGACCTGGAATATGATATTTCAGAGGGCAAAGGAACTTGGATTACTACACTGTAGAATTCAGCATATTTTTTAGGGTAAAAGATGACTTTCAATGAAATGGAGGACTTTCAAACTTACCTGATAAAAAGAACAGAACTGAACAGAAAATTTGATGTTCAAATACAGTACTCAAGAATAAAAAGGTAAATGGAAAGAGGAAAAAAATGTGTCAATAAGACTAAACTACATAGAAAGACCATACTTAATAACTCTTGAGAATTGTATTTCTCTTAGGATAGTTAAAAAAAGCATATTTTGGTAGAGCAAGTGAGTTTAAATTGATCATGAAAGTGAAAATACTTTAACCCATGAAGGTTATATTTTATTGAGATAGTTGGTGGAAATATACTTGGAAAGAAGGTATGGGTATAAATTGATTATAATTTAATGGTGCTTATAGCTCTTGAAAATTGTAATTCTAGTGAAACTGTTGAAAGGAGCATAGTTAGAGAATGAGTATGAACTGACTGTGATGTGATCAAACTTTTGACTCTTGATGGTTGTATTTTTATTGGTACAATTGGAGGGATTGTACTTGGAAAGAAGGTGTGAGTAGAAATTGAAATTGATGGAAGAACACTTATGGCTTTTGGGAATTGTTCTTCTATCAGGAAAGTTGAAAGGAGTATCCTTTGATAGAAAAATTGGATTGAAAAAGTTTGAAAACAATTAGGAAATAAAAAAAAGATTATGTTGGGAGAAGAAAATGAAGACATTAGAGTATAATAGTACACATGTAGAGGGAAAGAAATATTATAGAGGGAAAGAAAAGAGGATGTGAGCAATGAGTAAATCTTACTCTCAACAGATTAGGCTCAAAGAAGAAATTACATGTATTCATAATTGGAAATTTATCCTACCTTACAGGAAAAGAGAGAGAGAGGGGGGAAAGGAAAGAAAAGAAAGAAAGAAGTAAAAAAGAGAGAGGAAAAGATAAAGAAAAAGAAAAAAGGAATTAAAGGAGAAGAAATGGGAAGGTAGCTAATAAAAGGTAGGGCAGACTGAAGGAGGCAGCAGTCAAGAGGACCACTGTTGAAGAGAAATAATGGGAAATGGGAGACAAAAGTAAAGTAGAAATAGAGACAAGATAAGATGAAAGGATACATAGAGTTAGTTTTCATAGCTGTGAATGTGAATGGGATGAACTGTCTCATAAAACAGAAGTGGATAGTAAAGTAGAATAGAAAACCAGAATCTGACAACACACTGCTGATGAGAAAAATATTTGTGGGGCAGCTAGGTGGTGCAGTGGATACAGCACTGACCCTTGGGTCAGGTGGACCTGAGTTCATATCCACCCTCAGATACTTAATGTTTTCCTAGCTGTGTGACCTTAGTTAAGTCACTTAACTCCATTGCTTTAAATAAATAAAAATTTTTAAGAAAAGAAATATGTTTGAAACAAAGAGATACACACTGGGTTAATGTAAAAGTTTGTAGCAGAAATTATTATGCTGACAATGTAAATGAATTTTATGAATACTGAGAAACAGTATTAACAAGATTAACAGAAGAGGAAATAAAATACATAAAAATCTTATTACAGAAAAAAATAAACATCAATGAATTCTCTAAGAAAAATCTTAAGGCCAGATGAATTTGCAAGTGAATTCTACCAAACATTTAAAGAACAAATAATTCCAATTCTATAAAAACTAATTGAAAAAACAGATGGAGAAGGAGTCTGGCCAAATTCCTTTTACAACACCAAGATACCTAAACCAAGAAGATTGAAAAACAGACAATGAAAATTGTAGACTAATCTTCCTAATGAATGTTGAAGCAAAAATTTTAAATAAAATTATATCAAAGAGATTAGAATAAGTTATCACTAGGATAATACACTATGATCAGGTAGATACCAGTTATACAGGGATGACTCTATAATAGGAAAATCATATTAACAAAATTAATAGAAATAATATGACATCTCAATAGGTTCTGAAAAAGCCTTTGACAAAATTCAGCACATGTTCCTCTTAAAAAGGCTAGAGAGCAGAAGAATAAATGGAGTTTTCCTTAAAATCATAAGCAGTATCTATCTAAAATCACCAATAAACATTATATATAAAGAGGATAAACTAGAGACATTCCCAGTAAGGTCAAGTGAAAAAAGGTTGCTCATTATCATCATCATTATTATTCAATATTGTATTAGAAATGCTAACTTTAGAAATAAAAAAAGAAATGACATTGAAGGAATTAGTATAGGTAATGACGGAACAAAAACCTCACTCTTTGCAGAAGATATGATGGTATACTTAGAGAACTCTAGAAAATCAACTAAAAAACTACTTGAAACAATTGGCAACTTTAGCAAAGGGGTAGGATATAAAATAAATCCACATAAATCATAAGCAGTTTCATATATTAGCAGGATAGCCTGACAATATGATATAGAAAGAGAAATTCCATTTAAAGAATATATATATATATATATATATATATATATATACACACACACATATATATATATACACACACACATATATATAAACAACATAAAATACTTGATAATCTATATTTTGTGACAAAATTTAGCAAAAGTATGAACATAATTACAAAAAACTTTTCATACAAATAAAATCCTATCTAAATGATTTAGAAAAATGTCAATTGTTCATGGTTAGGCTGAGCTAGCATAATGAAAATAGCAGTTCTACCTAAATTAAATTACTTATTTGGTGCCATACCAAACAAACTGCCAAAATTATTTTCCAGAGCTAGAAAAAAAACAGTAACAAAATTCATTTAGAGGAACAAAAATGTCAAGAATATCAAGGTAATTAATGAAAAATGCAAAGGAAGGTAGCATAATCCAACCAGATATTGAATTAGATTACAAAGCAGCAATCACCAACCTATTTGGTACTGACTTATAAAGAGGGAAGTAGATCTATGGAATAGATTAGGTAAAAAAGAAACAGTAATAAATAACTACAGCAATTTACTGCTTGATAAATCCAAGACCCTAACTTCTGGGATTAAAAGCTATTATTTAAAAAAAAATTGCTGGGAAAACTGGGAAATAGCAGAGACCAACATCTTATATCCTATACCAAAATAAAGTCAAAAATGGGTATAGGATTTATACATAAAGGGTGATACTAAGTGAATTAGGAGAACAAGGAATCTATTGGATTTATGGAGTGAAGTTTATGTCCAAAAAAAAGAAAGAGAACAAAATGGATAGTTTCACTACATTAAATTAAAAATTTTGCCCAAATAAAACCAATGAAACCAAGATTAGAAGGATGCAAAAAAGATGAAAAACAATTTTCACAGTCAATGTTTTTGATAAAGGACACATTTTTAAAATATATGGAGAACTGAGTTAAATTAATAAGAATATAAGTCATTCTCAAATTAATAAATAGTCAAAAGCATATGAATATGCAGTTTTCAAATGAATAAATAAAAATTATCTTATAGGGACACCAAAAAATGCTCCAAGTCAGTGTTGATTAGAAAAATGTTAATTAAAGCAACTCTGATAATGCTTTAGGCTTCTCAGATTAACTAAAGTGACAAAAATGGAAAATAATGTTGGAGAAGATATGGGAAAACTGGAACATTGATGTACTTTTGGTGGAATTGTGAACTGATCCATTCTAGAGAGCAATTTGAAACTCTGACCAAAGTGCAATAAAATTGTCCATTCTCTTTGATCCAGCAATACTAATACTAGTTCTATATACTAAAGAGATCATAAAAAAGGGAAAAAGACACTCCTATACAAAAATATTTATAGAAGTTCTTTTTGTAGTGGTGAAGAGTTAGAAATTGAATGGATAACCATTAACTGAGGAATAATTGAACAAGCTATGGCATATGTATGTTAAAGAGTACTATTGTTCTATAGGAAATCATGAGTGATTGGACTTTGGAAAAGCATGGAAATGTCTGAATGAAGTGAGTAGAACCAGGAAAAATTGTGCATATTAATGTCAACTTTGGGAGATGGATCAACTCTAATGGTTGAGCTTCTCTCATTTCAGTGCACATAGACATTCATGAGAGAACTATTAAAGAAAATACCATCTACATCCAGAGGGGGAAAAATATGGATTCTAAATGCAGAGCATAGCATATTATCTTTACCTTTAAAAACTCCTTTTATGTTGTTCCTTTCTTTCTCATAATTTCCCCCCCCCTTAGTTCTAATTTTTCTTTTACAATATGACTGATATGGAAATATGTTAAATACAATTGTACATGTGCGATCTATATCAGATTGTTTGCTGTCATGGGGACGGAGGGAGGGCAGGGAGAGGACCAAAAAATGTGTAATTCTGAAACTTGAAAAAAGGATGAATGATGGGGGTGGCTAGGTTGCCAAGTGGATAGAGCACCATACCTGGAGTCAGGAGTACCTGAGTTCAAATCTGGCCTCAGACACTTAATAATTACCTAACTGTGTGGCCTTGGGCAAGCCACTTAGCCCCATTTGCCTTGCAAAAACCTTAAAAAATATAAAAAGAAGGATTAATGTTGAAAACTATCTATTATATAATTGGAAAAAATAAATAAAAAGTAAAAATATTAAACAGAAGGAGGCACAGATCCACACTGTCCACTGGAGACCTACTGCGACATTGATGTTAAACTATTAATGAACTTCTGTATGTCCAACCTTCTCATCTCTCTGTTTGTCAGTTCCCTCCCTCTCTCTCTCTCTCTGTCCCTCTATCTTTCTGTCTCTCTGTCCCTCTATCTCTCTGTCTCTCTGCCCAGCTCTCTCTCTCTCTCTCTCTCTCTCTCTCTCTCTCTCTCTCTCTCTCTCTCTCTCCTGCATTTCTCTCTCAACTACAACCACGTGACTCAACTTATGCTGACTGGAATACATCTAGTTCTCTTTTCAACTATATCTCTTCATCTTCCCCACAAGGATATTGAAATATATTTTATCAAAAACCTAGCTAAAGGGACAGCTAGGTGGCACAGTGGCTAGAGCCCTGGCCCTGGAATCAGGAGGACCTGGGTTCAAATCTGACCTCAGACACTTAATAATTGCCTAGCTGTGTGACCTTGGGCAAGTCACTTAACCCCATTACCTTAAATGAATAAAAAAAAATTTTAAAAACCCTAGCTAAAATCTAGGTAAACTTTATCTACAGCATTCCTCTGATCTACTAGTTGAGTAACAGTGCTAATAAAAAAGGCCATAAGATTAGCGTGGCATGGGCCATTCTAGTTGAAGCCATGCTGGTCTTTTGAAATTACCGCTTCCCTCTCTATGTGTTCCCAATCATCAATTTAACTCAGTCTTCTTACCTAGTTAGACTAGGAAAGGAAGTGTGTAGTCAACCCAGGAATTGACTGAATAGTCACTCTGAAGTTTAGCAAAGACCATCTCTCCCCAAGGGTCTGACCTTTTTAGGATTCTATCAAGGAAAGGACCCTGGAGAGGTCTCTGAGCCTGTCTAGACTGTGTTTGACTAGAACCCAATATGGAGTCTACCACATTTTTAAAAAAAATATTTCTATGATTTTATTGATATAGGAAATTCTCAGTGAGGAAATTTCCTTGACTGATGCAGATTAAAATCAGCTCTGAAAATTAAACTTAGAGAATTTACTGAGACATTAAAGAGTTAAATGACTTGCCCATGGTCATATAAGTTCATGCTGCAGTCAGACTTAAACCCAGGTTTCCTGATTCCAAGTCCATGCTATTATGTCACTTTGCCTCTACTATATTAGGTCTTCTATATTGTCATCTCAGGTTCCCCCTGCCCTTCCAAAGGATGAGGGTCTAGGTTCTTTCCTATGACACAATGAGCTTGATGGGAAAATTTTGGTTCTGGAACACAAGAGACTGCATTCCCACTCTTTCTATGTTCCCAACAGGGGTGGAGGAAGATGGGCAGAGGAGTCTATTCCATTGGACCCTCTGAAAGCTACAGGATTGTGGGAGGAATCTGAACTAGGCTGATGATCCCAGTTATCCTTTGTCCAAGCCTGTGTTGATTCACTTCTCCCAATCAGCCCTGTCTCCTAATGCTAAGATAGTACAAACTCATCACTCCAAGAACCCCTAATCTTAGCCACTTTTAAATCCCAAACCTAATATCCCAAAGTCATTGAATTTTTCCTCTCCTGATCTCAAGCACTTGATTGTTCAATCCCATGAAACTACCAAAACTGAGATCTGTTGGACCCAGGGAATTCCCTTCCTGCAACTCCTGGACCAACTTTAATCTTTGAAACCCCTTGAAACTTATCAATGACCATGCTTGCCCTTTCTTGTAGCTATGGAACTCATGTCCTCCATTTCTTTCCTTATGAAATATCTAAAGAGAAATGGGACCTGACTTTGGTATCTAAAGTCTTGGGGAAGAAGGGTTTAGGGCAGAATGGCATTTAGGGATTTTAAGGACTCAAGATCCTTACTCCAAGGAAGAAAAATGGATTAATTGTCCATATTTACTCTGCCCCCATCACCCTTTTCCTGTGCAGGAGATAAGAAACTGCTGAAAGAGTCAGGGGAAGGCCCACATGTGAATGGAAGGATCTTGAGCCTCAAATGCCAAGCATCTAACTTTCAGTTTAATGAATCCAGACTAGGCCAGTACTTTTGAATCCTTGAACATGCCCTATTGTGACTAATCAGCCTTGACAACACATTTTCAGAAGCCAAAGATGGCTTATCACCTCAGCAGGGAGGATTAAGGACTTTAGCCTTGGAGACTCTGACTACTATCATCGCACAAGAAGGATGAATGATGGTGATGATACAGACAAGATTATATTTGGTTCTGGGACAAATGTGACTTTGGAGCATTTTGTCTCTGTTTTAGAGAAACAGACCTTGGGAGATCAGACCTGGTCCTGGGTCACATAGTTGCTGGTGCCCAGACTAAAACCAAGCTCCTTCATTTCTCAGAACCTTTTCTCTATCAGAGAGTGCTGTATGAACATGTACAACTAGCACAACCCCTGTGGGTAGAAATTCCTGGGGATGGACTGTGATTGGGATTGAAGGACTTTGAGTTACCACCATAACAAGGCTAATGGAATTGGAGTCCAGAGACCTATCAGCCCCAGAGGAAGCTAAGAATGGGAGGAAGTTGGGAGGGAGAAAAGGGTTGTGATCTGGGGTACAGCAACAGGATGTGAGTTGGGGTTAGAGCCAGCCTTGGTCTGGGGCCAGGGAGCTGGGGCTGAGGTCTAGTTTGCAGGTATTTGACCACATAAACTCACTTCCCACATATGGGATTCAGCTGACAGAGGGGTAAAAAAACAAGGCTGAGGTTTGTTTTTCATAGTTACTTGGTTTTATGTGTTTGCTCCCCATACAAGGGGCCAGGTTAGGGCTGAGAGGGGGCCAGGAAGTGGGTGAGGTTTTCTGTTTACTGTTATTTGGTCATATTTGCCTTCTCACTCTTGAATCTGTGTTTCAGGGTGGCAAGGTGTTCTGTAGTGAGCAGTTGAGTGACAGAATGTTATGGTTTGATTTCAGTACCTTGGGCCTCTCTGTCACCCAGTGTGCCACCCAGGTGAGGAGTCAGGATGCTGTGGCTTACTTGGTCATTGACTTCCATCACAAGGAACTCCATGTGTCCCTGGCCTCTCCTAGGGTTTCAGTCCTAGTCCAGGTCCTTGCTTTGGTTCCCATAGCCCATGGCACCTAAAATACCATCCAGATAGGCAGGAATGGTGGGTATGACTCACTAATCTGCTCAATGAAGCACCTTGAGAAAGAGATCCTTGTGTCCTGCCACCCAGGGAGGAGAAGATCTTGCCTGGGCATGGGGTAGGGGTACCAAGAAGGGGTATTTTGTGCTTTAAAAATGTTTTCTGGATTACTGAGAGATATAGAAATAGGACCAGGAGAAGGAATTGGAGGAAAATTCCATAGACTGAAAATGAGGTCTGGTTAAGGACTAGGAGCCTGGCCTTGGGGTTAGGGGTCTTTGGAGAGAAAGTTGCTATTCCTATCTAGTCTTTCTTGACAGGGAATGGAGGAGGAAGCCATAAATAGGGCATGAAATTTCTGGGATAGATAAAGGGGGAATGTGGTTCATGAAGAGTGTTCTGTCTTAGAGAGTGAAGTCCTGGGCTGGAGAAGAAAGTCCTTGAATCACTGAATCCCAAGGCTGTTGCTGGTTATATCTTCCTGACTTCAGACACTGAGATCATCCCGCAGTTAGAACATCCTGCCATTACCAGGAATTCACAGTGGGTGTGATCAGAAGGAAGACAATTCAACCAGTTTGATAGTCTCCAAGTCTTCCACTATGATAATATGATATTCTAGGGTTCCTCATGGTTATGACCAGCACAGAACATGATACAAACAAACTAGGTATATGATAGTTCAAGGCTTAGCATATATCCAAGAGGACTCAGTGTGAGTAATGGTTCAGATGTGGAGGGAATGATGGCCCTGTGTAAGGAACATCTTATAAAAACAGTGAAATGTTTTGGTCTGACACTGCCATGGCAATGCACAGGTAGGATTTGAAATTCAATAAATCTAGGGATGAATCAGTTAAAGTTTGACCAAATATGGCAGAATAATTTTAAGTTGATAATTTTGTATGACCTACAAATAATTCTATAAATATACAAATGACCTATGGGAGAAAAAGGGTTCCCTAACTTGACCTAGACCTTCATAGCCAGTGAAGATATAAAATTCAGGGAATATGGCAGTCTAGGGCTCAGGCTGGGGAATAGCTCATTTTTATTCTCTTTGGTCTTCTCAGTTGCTCTTCATACTTGGGTGGCTCCACTTTCTCCCCTCTCTACCCCTGGTTTTGGGATCCTGAATTTTAGTGGAGGACATCTCAAATCTGCATTAACTTCATGCATTATGATATATAGTATCTCAGCAGGACCCTCATTATGAATTTATATTTATTCAACTCTTTTTTCATCAGCAGAGTGGATAGAGAGTGGACCTTCAAGTTAGGAAAGCTGAATGTAAATTTCAACTCTACCATATGCTATGTTCCCCTAGGTACATTATTGCTCTAGCCTTCTCTTTAATATGACAATTTGCAGAGAAAGTACCAACCTGCATTGATGTAGTGAATTATACCCAGAATTTCCCTCTCACAATAAAATAGATCCTATCCTTGTTGCTATCTTTGGTGCCTCTACTAACAGCTTACTTTTCTCCTCTACCCCCTCATCAGTACATATCTCCCACAGGTTCAGAAGATATCTCAGCATTCTCTTTCCTTAAGGAGCCCCAGGCTCTCCTATGTGAGCAATCTCCATCTTAGTTCTCCATCTCCTTTGCATTTCTTTTCAGCTTCATCAGTTATTCCCATCCTCTGATCAAAGAATATTTGCCAACATTCAATACTCCAAGATTTACAAATGACATTAGCTATACCATCTCACGTTAGCCTCACAAGTGCCCTGTGAGGGAATTCCCAGAGCTATCACCTCTTCTCTCCATTCTCATTAATGAAGAAAGTGAGTTTCAGAGAGATTGGGTGATTTGTCCATGATTACAGAGTTGCTAAGAAGGGCAGCCAGTGACTTTTTGGTAGAGCACTAGTCATGGAACCAGGAATTTAAATTTAGCCTCAGATACTTCCAGCCATGTGACCCTGGGTAAGTGACTTAACCTCTGGTTGTGTGACAAAATGGAGCCACTGGAGAAGGAAATGGCAAATCATTCCAATCTCTTTGCCAAGAAAGCCTCAAATGGGGTCATTAAGAGTAACATATGACTGAAAGACTGAACAGTACAACACAATTCTTTCTCAGTTGCAAATGGCTCTTCATTTCAGGAAAATAATTTTGGTGGTTGCTAAGAATAGGCTTGATTAGTGAAAAACATAGGGCAGGGAGACCCAAATAAACTCTACATCTAGTTTCTTTCTACTTCATTCCATTGTCTGTGAGGTATTCTTAGTGTTGTCTCTTCCATTGAGCCCATCGCCTGCTTCCTTCAGGGCCTTGCTTCATCTCCAGTGTCTCTTTTCCTCTTAAGTCCTTCCCTCTGATGATATTTTGGGTCTTTGCAAATCCCTTTACTTTAATTATTCACCCAATTCTTTGGTAAAACTCCTCTCCCCTTCATTACTAAAATTTTAGTGGTTGTCATCACTAATTTTTCTTTCTCCCCAAGTCCTTCACATCCATCTTTCACACTCTTCACAGTGACTTCTTTTAGTATCTATTCTCTACAAAGATTATCACCCATGACTGAACACTTTCCACTCCAATGTCCTCCAGAGATATTATATATATATATATTTTTTTTTTTTAAATTTTTTAAATTTTTTATTTTTTACTTCCCTTTCTGAGTCTCCTCTATCTTCCTCTCTGGACTCTCTTTATTATGAATACTCTTTAAGGGCCAGTCTTGGACTTCCTGCTCTTCTCTTGAATCTTTCCTTTGTCAATCTCATTCACTGTCCTAGCTTCACTACCAAGTCTGCTGGTGAGTCACAATTTGTAACTCCAGGTGTTGACTGGCTTATGCCTCTCCAAACCACATCTCTAAATGACTTCAGAACTTGTCTGCCTGATAGCCCACTGGTCCCTCATATTTAACAGCTAAAATGGAGTTTATGTTCTTTCCCCTCTATTTTTGATAACTTTCCCCTTGTTCTGCTGCTCTTCAGTTTACTCTTCCTATGAAGTATTTGTGGGGTGATTGCTTATTCTTCAGCTCACTTAGTCACTAAGTTCTAAGTCTGTCCATTTCTGCTTCTACAACACCTCTATTCCTTTCTGTACTTCTTTAATCTTATTAGTATCTAACAAGTAAGGGCCCTAATTATCATATTCCTGGATTGTTGAGATATTCCCCTGATATATCTTCCCACCTCTGCTCTCTCCTTCACATCACACTAATAATCTTCAGAATAATCTTCCATATATGTGGAATATTGTATCCATATCTATATCTATGTAACCATTTCACTTCTCTATTCAAAAATCATTTGGTCTGCCACATAATGTACAAACTGCTGTTTGCTTTCAAGGTCCTCCACCATCTGATGACCCCCTGATTTCATTTTACTTTCCTCCATGTAGTCTAAGCTCTCATCAATCATTACTCATGGACCACTGAATGTACCTCATCCTTTTTCACTTTCTTGTCCCATGTCTTTTCAATGTCCTCTCAATTTCCCCTCCTGGTTTCTTGAATTCTAATTTAAATCCTACCTTGTCCATTAATCCTTCCTGGAATCCCCTTTTTCATTGTGACTTTTCCCTTCAGACTTTAGATTTTAATTTGTTTTGCATCTCTCTAATGTCCTTGGATAATATTGTATATTATACTTACCTATGTATGTGCCTGATTCCCCTACTAAACTGTCAGCCTTGTGAAGGCAAGTCCTGTGTATCATAGGATACAATCAGAATATTGTATCTCCCTCAGCCCCTAAGATAGTACTTAGTGTACATTTTACTGAATGTGAATTCAAATAGATGAATGAAATCACAAAGAAATGAAAAAAGCTAGGGTTCAGAGTGTGTGATATCTTCCTAGGGGCCAAGAAGAAGAATACTCCAAATTTTAGAGTATATGACAATCTCAAGCTCAGGGTGTATAATGACCCAAAAAGTGGAATGTGTGATTGCTTAGGGAAAAGGAAGCAGTGTCTCATGTTCAGTGTTTGTGATAGCCCAGGACAAAATACTGGGTTAGTAAAATGGATAAAGAATTTGATAGCTTCAGGTTCAGCATATGTGATAACCCATTGTTCACTGCCTGGAATATGATTTTCTTTGGACTCAGATTCTGAGATGTCTCTTGGTTCAGTGTGTTTGATAATTCAAAACTAAGATTGCACACAATAAAACCACACTTAAAGTATGCCATGGTATGGGTTGCTGGAACATAGTATTTGTAAATACCCAGCATATTTGTAAGATTCCTCCTTAGAAACCATTGAAATGCTGGGCTCAGGCTCTAAGACCCCATCACTGATTCCTAAGTAAGCCCAAAGATACCTTTCTCCCCTGATCCAGACCTTTTTCTCTTATAACAGGGGAACCAGGACACAAGCAAGGGAACTGGGTGCTCCTTGGACTACTAGGATTGGGACTACTTTGATGAAGACTGTGGCTATTAGCATCCTATTCACTATCAAGGGCTTAATCTTTTGATCTTCCTCCCATTCTATAAAATTATCCCATTAATTCTTCTCCATTACCTGCTCTCTCATATTTCCATCCAATTGTCCTCCCCAACCCTCATCCATAGTCAGCCTCTTTTCCCTTCATCTCCCCTCCCACACAAACCTCACAATCTCATGCCTATTGCCCATGAAATTTCATAGTCTCCTCTTTGCCTTCATTTTCTTTGTTCCCTTAGAGTCTTATTTACTTTTCAATTCTCTTTTTTTGTTTATTATTCTTTCTTCTCTTATATACCTTCTGTGAATGGAAAAGGGGAATGAAGAGAAGGAAATAAGTTGCCTCCAGATGAGTTTGGTCTCTGACACCCTGATTTGACTTTTGACCTTTGTTTCTCTAAAAGCATGGGATACAACATTATGGGAGGCACCATTTGGACCTGCCATGACAATTTGAGCCCCAATATTCCCAGTGACCTCAGTCTCACTCATTCCCCTTGAGATTCAAAATAGTTGAATCTCAGTCTGTGTTCCTTGAAATAGGAGAATATTTCTTTCTTTGGCTATTGGGATATGGAAGTGTCAGTCCAAGTGGTGGGGCAGATATTCACAGTCCAAGTTCCCTAGTTTCCATAGCTTGAATAGCAGCATCAATTCTCACCAATACTTTTTTCCTGTATGAGATTTATTTTGAGATACACACCAGCTTGTAATATTCAATTCATGTTCATGGAATTATAGTCTTGTAGGATTGTTGAATCCAGTAATGGATATGTACAGTGACACATGTTAGGTTGTTCAAGTTGGGGACTTTTGAGGAAGAAAATCAGCCTCATCATCTTCTAGTGCCCACCTTATCTTTCAATATCCCTGGGGAGGTCACCATCCTTCATTCATATAGTTGAGGAAATAATCATATGGAGGAAAGGTTTTAATTTTCATCAGGAAGGATGTGGGTCAAATGTAGGGAAAGACTTCCTGATGCAAGATTTCCTTGAACTGCTAATATTATCTATATCCTATCGCTCTCCTCAAGGCTTTTTCCAAGGTAAGGGGTATAAGGATATTTTAGGACAGAAACCAGAGCACTGACTTCCTCTGAAATGCAACTGAATCTAATCTAATCCCTCTGTACCCTCAAAGATCAAAAACTGGTTTTGTGTGAATCTTTTTTCTTTAGTAAAAGAGGAAATGAAGGAAGGTCCAGGGAATACAAACTATTAGAAGTAATCCAGGAGTCCCAAGGGATCCAGGCAGTGAGAAACTTGAGTGAGGGACAAGTACAGATGACCAGGAATGAGAATGGAGAGGACAATTCCTGTGGTAAGAAAGAAGAAGGGAATGACTTTGGAGTCTTGAAGTTGAGATTAGCCTCAAATGGTGACAGTCCCTTGGAAGGAAAGAAGTAAGCATTTATTAAATTAATACTATGTGTTAGGAACCATATCAAGCTCTGAAGAAACAAATATAAGCAAAGAAGAAAGATAATGTCTGCCCTCAATCTAATGGGAGAAGATAATACACAAAAGGGAGATAAAAACCAGGAAAGGGTGAAAATATTCAAGGGCATGGTTTTGAAGTATAGAAGTCAGGAACAGAGCTAAGAGGAGAATTAGAGGCCAGTCTGAGACTCTACCCAAAATGTAGACTCCAGGAGGAATTCCTACTGGGAAAAGGAGGCAGGGCCCCACAGAGTTATATTACAGGCAGAAAAGACAGCAGGTAAATTAGGATATTTTAGGATGGGAAGGCCTCAGGTGCTAAAAGAATTTCCAGAATGAGAGTGTTGGAGCCCCACTTTGAAGACCAGAAACCAAGAACAGTTCTGAGTCCTTTGGTCCTGAGAGTGAAAAAAACCCCAAACAACAAAAGCTCACATATGAACAAATAAATGTTTGGGGATTCAGTTTATTGAGTGAGATGATGCCAGAGGAGTCTGGATTATAAAAGTGACTCATCATGTTCCCTGGGCTCCTATCAATAAATCAATCATCTGAATGAAACAAGCAAAACTTCAGTGTAGGTATCAGTCTACTATGGTAAAGTTATAGTAGATGCCATGCTGCCTTGATAAATATGAGGTGCTAAAAGTGACAATGAGGGGAGGGAATAGGTACTGGAACATGGGCAAACCAGCACCATTCTTGATTAAACTTCCTCCCCGTATTCTGAGTCTACTTCCTGTTTCCTCTTCTCTCCCCATCCTAAACTTTTGCATTAAAGATTTTTCTCAAGACTCCTGGCCCAGATAAGCTGAGGCTCCCATTCCATCCCTCATCGAATATGTTATATTATATATTAATTTATAATTATATTTAATTGATAATAATTACTATTTACAAGTACCTATATGTCAGATACTCTGCTAAGCTATTCACAAATATTATAACCTAAGTGCTATTGTTATCTCCATTTTACAGATGAAGAAACTGAGGCAAAAGGTTGTCAAGTGTCTTGCCCAGGGCCTCCCAAGGTCTGAGATCTGATCTGAATGTAGGAATTTCTGACTCTAGACCCTGCACTCTATCCACTGTACCCTAGAGAGTACTAGATTTGTATTTTCTGTTTCTTTCTGGGGTCAAGTCCTTCATCCAAGTACTGTTGCTAAAGAATGATATCCTTAGCATCTCATTACAGGAACCCAGACTCTAAGGGTTTAGCTGTGCAAGGTAAGAACCCTGCTTGAAACAATTGTCAGAGTTGATAGGATCATGCACAATGGCCAAGGAGGAGGTTCAGAAAGAGTAGGAGTCAGGAGGACATGATCCATCCCTCCCTCTGAAGCTAACATGGCTCAATATTGTCCCTGATATCTGGTCATACAAGAACTATGGGACCAGTGAGATAAATTTCACTTTGAGATTGAGAAGGATGCCCCATTAAGCCTGAGGATATAGAGAGAGGAATATATAAAGATAGGAATGAAATGGGACTAAACAGTAGATGGAGGACTGTTTTCTGGATGTTCTTACTGTAATAAAGAAGCAAGAGAGGAAATAATTCTGCCTTTGCTAAGATATAAAGGAGGAAAGAGCAACAGAAGTTTTCTCTGAACTGTCTGTGAGTTGGGAAATGATTCTCCCCGCAATTCCTCTGGAAGTTGGGTATACTAAAGCTGAGTCTGGGGAATCATAAAATTTGAAAGATAAGATTGACAGATAGGGTTGCCCCTTAGAAGTTCTAATCTATCTTCTACTCTGCTGCCAGTGATTTTCATGAAATACATATCTGACTCTTACTTTCTCCTCAACTCAATAAAACCCAGTTATTTCTTATTAACCCCAGGATCACATATAAACTATTAATATAAAATTTAATATCAAATATCAAATGTTCCTTTTGACATTTAAAGTCCTTTATAGTCTAATCATTTCCTATATTTCTGGTCTTTTTTTTTAACCTTTATTCTCTTAAAAGCATTTTAGGATCCAAACACAATGGTCTTCACACATTCCACCTCATTTCCCTACTATATATGGAATGCTCTTTCCTCACCTTCACCTCTTGTTTTCTTTGGCCTTCTTTAAGACATTGCAAATCCTACTTTCTGCAAGACATCTTTTTCTGTCCTTCCTAGTTCTCTCTAAAGAAAATGCCTTTTTTCCCTGAAATTACTTTTCATTTACATGGTATATAATAAAGTTGCTTGCATGTTGTCTTCTACATTAGAATGTGAGGTCCCTAAGGGCAAGGACTGTGTTTTGACCTTTCCCAGAATCCTTGGTGCTTAACACTATCTCAGACATATAGTCACTTCTTTATAAATACTTGTAGACTGCCTCAATGGAAAATCCCCACAAACACCTTAGTTATTAGAGGACTGGGTGCTCCATTTTATAGTTTGTGTTTAGACAAACTCCTTTTCCTTAAGGAAATGGGAAGAAGCTCATCTGTTTGTCATCAGTAATCTAACTTGTAAGATGGGATAGGTACCAAACTAAGAGTCAAAGTCAGTGCAGTATTCACCCTAGGACCTGGATCAGTTACAAACCAGTGGTCTTGGGAGATGCTTCTCAAACTTCTTTGATCACTGGACAATGGTGCTTGACAAGTTAACCTTACTGACCGTGAGTTGAGCACCTAATAATCCTGACCACTGACCACTTGATGCCATTGTAGATTCACCTTGTGGGACCTCAGCAAGGGGTTTCCATCATGTCATGTGTGTAGATAGGTCATTATATATATAGTAGCTCCCAAAGGGGAAGTTTTCCCAGGAATCTAAACCAGACCCATGAACCTATCTCCTGATGTGGCTGCCTCCCAAAATAATTTCTGAAAGCAACCCAAACAAGCCCAGATAGCCTTCCTGGCATGGTTGGAATTATTTAGAGCCTCTTTCCTGGGGATCCATCTGCTCCGACTCAGATTTAGGATCTGGTACTTGTGACCCTAATGAAGTTAGGTTAGGAAGATTTAGGGCATCAGGCCCTAAAGATGACATGATTTGGCGCAAAAGAACCCTCTGTCAAGCCATGAGTGAAAGAGGTCTCATCCTCTGGAAGCTATAGATTTGACTATTAAACCTGAGGCAAGGTCTATAAAACTGTTCAAACCCTTTGATCTAGTAATACCACTACAATGTCTGTATCCCAAAAAGATCATAAAAAAAGGGAAAGTATCCACATAGTCAAAAAATATTTATAACAGCTCTTTTTTAAGTGACAAAGAATTAAAAACTGTGGGATACCCATTAATTGAGGAATGATATATAATGAAATATTATTGTTCTGTAAGAAATTATGAGCAGGTGGACTACAGAAAAACCTGGAACAATTTACATTAACTGATGCTGATTGAAGTCAGCAGAACCAGGAGATCATTATATACCTTAACAGCTAAATCATGATATAATTAACTATGATTGACTTAGCTCTTCTCAGCAATACTTCAATCAAAGACAATTCTAAAAGATTTGTGATGTAAAATGTCATTCACATCCAAAGAAAGAACTTTGGAGTTTGAATGCAGACCAGAATGGGTGCCATCCACAGCCAAAGAAAGAACTCTGGAATCTGAATGCAGAACAGAACATGCTATTTTCACTTTTTAAAGTTTGTTGTATGCTTTTTCTTTCTCATGATTTTTTCCTATTTGTTCTGGTTCTTGTTTCACATTTCTAATATTGAATATGTTTGACACGATTATATGTGTATAACCCATATCAGATTTCTGGTTGTCATGGGGAGGAGGAAGGGAAAGAAGGAAGAGAAGGAGAAAATTATGGAACTTAAAAATCTTACCAAAGAAATGTTGAAAACTACTTTATATGTAATTGGAAAAAAAGTAAATAAAAACTTGCAAAAAACCAAAACCTTAAAGTTCCTTAGGAACAACTAGTGGAGTTGCAGACAAAGCTCTAGTGAAAAAGGTCCTGTCCTCTGGAAGCTATAGAATTGACTATTAAACTTGAGGCAAGGTCTATAAAATTGTTCAAATCTTTTGATCCAGTAATACCCCTACTAGTTTGTTAAGAGGATCAAATAAAATAAAATTGGGGCTTTACAATTTTTTTTGGTGAAGCAATGGAGTTAAATGACATGCCCAAGATCACAGAGCTAGTGAGTATCAAGTGTTTGAGGCTCAATTTGAACTCAGGGCCCTCTGGAGTCCAGTCAGTGCACAGTGCCATTTAGCTGCTCTTTGAGATAAGATTTATACAGCACTTAGCAAGTTCCTGGCACATTGGAGGACCTTCATAAATGCTTATTGCTTTCCTTCCTAAGGAAGAAATGGATGGAAAGACATTCAACACCTTGGTGTGGGCAGGAAAAGAGGGGGTCAAGTGCTTCTATTCCCCCTTCTGCATACCTTTTATCTAGACTTAAACAACTTGGCAGAAGAATATGAACCTTAGGCCAGGGGTCAATGTTCCCAAATATGACCAATCTTTGGCTCTACAATTTCTGACATGCTAGGGTGGTGGTAAAATAGGATGGGTGCTTAGAAAACAAATATTCCCTGGACTTGGATATAGTATCACAAATTTCAATTATCCAGGATGTTCTAATCCAAAACATGGGTGAAGTTGGTGGTAAGGTGAAATAGCACTCCCATACAATTAGGAAGATTTGGAGGAGTATTCAGCTTGGGAGCCATTGCCAGTACTCATATGATGTTTTTATTACCTGAATCCTGTAGTGGTGGTCTACCATTCTTAATTGATATCATCATCATCATTATCATCTTTTCATGTTTTAAGGCTTGTAAAGCATATTTTAGGATTATATTACTTCATCTAACCCCCCACATATACAATTTCATACGTAATTTCTGCAACATAATTTTTACAGGTCTTTTTTTAATAGATGAGGAAATATGTTGAGAAAAATTAAGTGATTTGCCCAAGATCTAATACCTAGTATGTGTCTAAGGCAGGATTAGAGCTCAGGTCCAAGTCTGGTATTCTCTTCCCTGTGCCTCCTAGGTACTAGTCAGTATAAATAACTACAAGATTGTCCTTATTAGGATGTTAGGTGTCAAACCCAGGGAAGTCCTAGTAAATACAACCTAGGTAAGAGATACTGAATCTGCTGACTTTTACCCAAGTCACCAATACTAAAGAATACTACATCTTTGAAAAGAAGTGGAAGTGATCTGTATTTATTCATGAGATGAAACAAGCTGGGAGGTGGAATTCTGGAGTATGTATATATATATATACATATATATATATATGTATATATATATACACACATATATATGTATGTATGTATGTATGTATATAACCTTTAACAGTCTGCTAGGGAAGGTAGATAGCTTGTAGTATGTCACTAGGAACTAAGCAGTACCAAGAGTTTCTGGATTTCTGAAGCAATTTATAATTGGAGAGGGTATATCCAAAAGTTTTAGAGAATCATATGAAGTCATTGATCTAACTAACAGAAGGACAAGAAGGGCACATTCCTTCACTTAGGGGAGAATATATCTGAAATAACTACATGAATTATTCTATCTGTGTTAGTCACCAGGTGGCACTCTAGTATTGAAAAACATTACCTTTTCATTAACATATGGACCTGTCACCCTAGCAGTAGCCATGTTTCTATTCTCTCCTAATATCTTTCCAGATTTGTATCAAACTTATGTGTATGTGTGAATTTCCATCTTTTTCAGAATTCATATCTTATTTTTACTGCATTTTATTTGACCCTTGGTCTATTTCTCAATCCTTATCATAATCCCAGGAAGACTATTTAATTTGCCTCTAACTTAAATATAGTTGCTAAAAGAAATAGAAAGTGATACTATGCAGTTTAAGAAAAAGAGACTCTAAAGGGCAGCCCAGTTGAGTTTCATAGCCCCTTCTCTGCTTTTCATTTTGCTTTTTTTCTCTTCATCAGCAGATGTAATCAAACTAAGTGATCTTCTTAGCTCCCTACCTTCCCTTCCCTTTATCCCCTCATCTTGTGATCTCCTTCTTGTCCCTATTGCTTGATAGTTAAGTTCCTCTGGTCAATACATATATATATATATATATATATACATACATACATACATATATAAACTTTCTTCTGGTCAATACACACACACACACACACACACACACACACACACATATGTATATATGACTGATACCTTAGATTATTGGAAGTGTGAGAGATTAAAGCCCCAAAAAGAAAGATGCCGTATTCCACTAGACTTCCCACTGGAGCTTGAGACCTCTCTAGACCCTACAGCAGAGGTGCTTTATGTTAGCTTTCCTTGTGTCTATTCACAATCACATTTATGTGATTTTTTGGGTCTTAACAATTTGGATGGCAAAGAGGAAACTAGTAAGAGATTCATAGTGGTTATGTAGCATGTGTAAAAGGCTAAAAGTCATGGTAATGTGAAATCACTTTGCATATTCTAGATAGAGAGCTGTGAGTTTGGTTAGAATGTAGCAAAGGAGTGGAAGAGTCATATAAGACAAAGTTGGACAGGGAGAAGGAAGGAAGTCACATCAGATTAAGAAGGATCTTGAAAACCAGGCAGAGGACTTTGAATGGTACTCAACAGGAAATTGGAAGTCACTGAATATTTTTGAATGAAAGGATTATATGACCAAAGAGGACTATTCTCTTAGTCACAGGAAGGGTGGATTAGAGGAACAGTAGACTATTGTAATAGTCTTAGTCATTGGTAATGAGGGCCTCAATTAGGATATTGACAGTGAATGGAACAAAAAAAAAAGGGGGGGATATAAGAGAAACTGTGCAAATGGATCTGGTAGGATCTTAAATATGAGGAATGAAGGGTAGAGTCAATGATACCTCCAAGGTTACAATCAATAAATGATGCTGCTAAAATGAATAGGTTCAAGTAGAAAGATACAGGATTCAATTTTGGTTATAAGGAAGATTTCAAGTATTAGTATGTAGTATGGAAAGGACAGGGGTGGGTGTGGAGGTGGGAAGATCTGTGAAATGATTATTTCAATAATCTATGAAGATAGCAATGATGATTCATTTAAATTCAGTTCAACAGATAGGAACTAAACACATTTTTGAGTATTGAACCTGCAATTTCTTAAATACTCACTTTGTCAATACACTGTGATAGGCAGACAAAAAAAAAGATGAAAAAAATCCTATCCTAGATAAAAAAAAGTCTCAATTTACTGAATTAGTAGTAGGTTGATGGAGATGGATAGAAAATGAGGGTCAGAACTATAGAGATAGAACTCACAGAATTTCACAATTGATAGGATATGAGTAGTACAGCAGACAAAAAGGTCAAAGATAACTCTAAAGTATCAAACATGAGAGAGAAGATGGATGGTGGTGCCACAGACCACTAGGGATATTATAGTAATAGCAAAGTCAAAGAGGATAGGCAGGTATTGATCATGTGAACCATAAAGCACTACAGAAATGTGAAACACTTTTATTCTTAAAGGGGGAGAGGAGACAGCAAAAGACAGAGCCTCTGGAATCACCCCATTTATAGAATCAGGAAAGAGTCTGCAAAGAAGGAAGAAAGAATGGTTAGAGTGGTAGGTGGAAAACTATGTGATTTCCATGAAACCAAAGGAAGAGAAAATATCCAAAAGAGAGAAGTACTCAAGGGGTGAGCAATGAGTGGCTAAAGTCACTTGTTCAAGACAGAGAGTCTTGAACAAAAGGTCATTCAATTTGGTAATTAGAAAGTTTTGGTGGCTTTGGAAAGAGAAAAGTTTCTGCAGAGTGATGGGCAGAGAAACTAAATTTTTGGGAATTGATGAGAAAGAATTGTTGGCAAAGCTACTGGAAAAAGAAGTGTAAAAACTTTTTCAAGAATTTGGAGAGGAGAGATGGGACAATAGCAGAATAGAGTGGAAGAGTCAAGGGAATTTGGGTAAATAAACATTAACAAGCATTATATATAATGGGGATAACTAGCCCCATTTCCAATAAGATCAGGATGAGGCAGTGATGCTCATTATCACTAGTATCATTTAATATTATATTAGAAATGTTGGCTTTAGCAATGTGAAAAGAAAAAGAAATCAAAAAAGTAGAATAGGCAATGAGGAATCAAAACTTTAACTCTTTGCAGATGGTATGGTGCTAGACTTAGAGAACCCTAGATAATCAACTAAAAAGATACTTGAAACAATTTGTAGCTTTAGTAGCTTTAGTAAAGCTGCAGTATATAAAAGAAATTCACATAATTCCTCAACATTTCTATATGTGACTAACAAAGCCCAACAGCAAGAGATAGAAAGAGAAATTTCATTTAAAGTAGCTGTAGACAACACAAAATACTTGGGAATCTACCTGCTAAGACAAACCCAGAAACTCTATGAACACAATTGCAAAACACTTTTCACACAAATAAAATCAGATCTAAACAACTGGAAAAATATCAATTGATTATGAGTAGGCCAAGCTAAAATAATAAAAATGAGAATACTATCTAAAATAAACTACTAATTCAGCACCATACTAAACAAACTAGCAAAAAACTACTAGAGCTGGGAAAAATAGTAACAAAACTAATCTGCAGAAATAAAAGTCAAGAGCATCAAGGAGGAGGGGTGGCTAGGTGGTGCAGTGGATAGAGCACCAGCCCTGGAGGCAGAATACCTGAGTTCAAATGCGGCCTCAGACACAATAATTACTTAGCTGTATGGCCTTGGCAAGTCACTTAACCCCATTTGCCTTGCAAAAAAATACCCTAAAAAAAAAGAATATCAAGGGAATTAATAAAGAAAAATGCAAAGGAAGATGACTTAGTAAAACCAGATCTCTTACTATATTAAAAAAGTATCAGTCATCAAATGTTTCATATGGGCTAAAAAATAGAGAAGGGGATCAGTGGTATAGATTAAATAAAAAAAAACTCCAGTAATAAATGATTATAGTCATTAACTATCTGATAAACTCACACTTTAACTAAGACACTATTAGATCAAAATTGCTGAGAAAATTGAAAATTACTATGGCAAAAGGTAGGCATAGATGTTGGTCTAAGACCAACATCTTACACTTTGTAGCAAAATAAGGTTAAAATGTTTGCAGGTTTTAGTCTTAAAGGATGATACTACAGGAAACTCAAGAGAACAAGAAATAGTCTATCTTTCACATCTATTGCATTGGGAGTTTATAACTAGATTAAATTAAAAAAATTTTGCACAAAATAAAATCAGTGCAGCCAAGTTAGAAGGAATTTGGAAAACTGGGAAACTATTTTCATAGCTAGTGTTTCTGATAAAAGACTAGTTTCTAAAATACATAGAGAACTGGCTTAAATTTATAATAACACAAGGCATTTTCTTATCAATAAATGGTCAAAGGATATGAACAAACAGCTTTCAGATGAAGAAATTAAAACTACAGTCATATGAAAAAATACTAAAAATCATTATTGATTAAAGAAATGAAAATTAAAACAGCTCTGAAATACCATCTCACATCTATTAGGTTGTCTAAATAACAAAAAAGGAAACATCAATGTTGGAGAGGATGTGGGAAAATTGGGACACTAATGCACTGTTGGTGGAGTTGTGAACTGATCCATTCTTTCTGGAGAGCAATTTGAAACTATGCCTGAAAGATAATAAAACTGTGCAAACCCCTTTATCCAGCAAAATCACTACTAGGTCTATATCATGAAGGGATCATGATAAAGAGCAAAAAACCCACATGTACAAAAATATTTATAGCAGTTCTTTTTGTAGTGGCAAAGAATTCGAAATTGAATGACTGAACAAATTGTGCTATATGAATATGATGGAATACTATTATTCCATAAGAAATCATGAGGAATGGGACTTCAGAATAGCTTGGAAAAGACTTTCATGAACAGATGCTGAGTGAAGTGAGCAGAATCACTTTTAACAGGACATTCCACATTAACAGCAACATTGTGTGATGATCACCTATGATGTTCTTACTTATTTCAACAGAACAATAATCAAAAACAATTCTAAAATACTTGTGATAGAAAATACTACCCATATCCAGAGAAGGCCCTAAGGTGTTTAAATATGGATCAAAGCTTACTATTTTCATTTTTTTATATATAGTCTATATTAGATTTCTTTCTGTCCAAGGAAGCAGGAGAGAAAGGAGGGGGAGAATAAAATGTAAAACTCAAAACTTTGCTCAAAATTATCATTGAAAACTACCATAGGGACAGTTAGGTGGTGCCATAGATAGAGTACTGGACCTGGAATTAGGAAAAACTGAGTTCAAATTAGAGCTCAGTCACTAAGTATTTACTTGGTTGTGTGACCTTGGGCAAGTCACTTAGCCCCATTGCCTTACAAAAAAACAAAAAAACCCCCCAAAGTCTACCATTGCATGGGTTGGAAAAATAAGTGAACAAAGTATTTTTTAAAAAAAATCCATCACTAGCCAAAAAAAAAAAGAAAAGAATTCATGAGCAGTTGGACTTTAGAAAAGCCTGGAAAGACTTGCATGAACTGATATGAAGTGAAATGAGTAGTTCCAAAAGAGCATTGTAAACTTATTGGCAACATTGTGAGTTGGATCAACTATGATAGCTGCAGGCCTCTCAACAATTCAGTGCTCAAGGACAACTCTGAGGGGCCTGTTATGGAAAATGATATCCACATCCAGAAAAATACATTCATACACATACAAATCATGGAGTCAAAATGGTATATTAATTTTTAAAAATTTCTTTTGTGCTTTTTCTTTATTTCTCATTTTCCCCTTAGCTCTAATTCACTTTCACAACATGATTAATAAGGAAATATGTTAAAAAACAATTTTACATGTACAACTTCTATCAGATTGTTAGCTGTCATGGGAAGGAAAGAGAGGGTGGTAGAAAAAGGTGAAACTTGTAACTTGCTAAGGGACAAATTTTTTAAAATTATTTTATTTAATGAAATGGGGTTAAGTGACTTGCCCAAAGTCACACAGCTAGGCAATTACTAAGTGTCTGAAGTTGGATTTGAACTCAGGACTTCCTGACTCCAGGGCTAGTACTCTATCCCTTGCTTCACCTAGTTGTTTCTAATGGATGAATATTGAAAACTACTTTTGCATGTAATTGGGGGAAAATATTAAAGAAAAATATTTTCAAAAGAAATTTGGAGTGAAGGAGAGATGGAGCAATAATAAATTGGGGTAGACAAGTCAAGGGAATATTTTGGGAGAATTAGAGAGACCTGAGCATTTATATGGACAGATGAAAAAGTCAACAGGAAGAGACTGAAGATACATGAAAAAAGAGGAAAGAGATAACTCCTGAAAAAAAGATCCCAGAAGAGTCTGGAAAGAATGTATACAAAGGCATAGTTATAGGAATTACTAGTTTTATTTGAGAAGTAGAAACATTACTTCTTTTGCCATTAGAAGGAAGAAGGAGAGAGCAAGTGATGATTCTGAAAAATGTCAACAAACAAGAATTATTGGCACTTCAGTCATTCATTCTACCAATTCTTAAATAACTAGTTATTTCTAAATAAGAATTTCTGGAGTTTTTAGCTACCTCTTCAATATGATTTCAATATGATTGATCATTTAAGAACTGGAGCTTTTTATGTCATAATCACTACTCATGTATGTATAACAGCACTCACAATATAAGGCCTAACCTGTTCAGATCAGTGATGAAAAAACATTTATTAAGATCTTTATTGTGTACCAGCTACCACCTCAGACACTGGGCACACCAAGACAAACTGTCCCTGCACTTTTGAATTCTACGGGATAGGGCAGGGAGCAGAATTTACAACTGTCCATAAATATATCTTAAAAGCAAATTCATTTTTTTGGAAGGTGGTCTCAGTCTTCTTCATGTAGTAGGAAATAATTTGTTCAAAGTGAGGGGGATGGGCATGAGGGTTGGGGCATGAGGAGAGATAAAAAGTCTTGGTACAGTTATCAGTGAGATCAAATGTTGATTAAAGTAGATTATACACTGCCAGGTGTGGGATTTGCTCATTTGAGTTTGTTTTGTTTTTCATTTTTTGCTTTTACTTCTTTTTTGTTAAGAACTAATTCCCTCGCGTGGAGGGAACTATTTTGAGTTCCCCACCATGTATATGACTTCCAACAATCACCAGTTGTGTAATTTAGAGAGTACTCCTAGGAAGTGACAGGTGACTTGCTGGGAATAATGTTGTTTTTTCCAAGAGAGATTTAGGACAGTGACTAGGTAGCATTACCTTTCTCTTCCAACCTTAGCTTTGCTTGTTAACAACTTTTCCTTTAAGTAAAATTTAAATTTGTCTCTTTGCAATGCCCACCTGTGGATCCTGGATCTACATTCTCCTGCTAATTCAAATAAACAAACATTACAAAGTGTCTGCTATTTGCATGATGAGCAGATGAAAATCCAACAGTTTGACCCTCTCAGGGCTCATATTTTACCTGGGGGGGGGAGTAGGAGGAGAGAAGGGAGGGGGAGAAAATATTATCAAAGATCAAGATAGTAGAAAAAAAAGGAGCTACCTGACAAATAATCACCTTTCTGTCCACTATGTTAAACTGTCCCTGGTGTGAGGTTTTGTGCTATACATTTGGAATCAGTGAAATCAGTTGGATTTTTGGTGACTTTTCCCAGTGATAATCAGCAACTCTAAAGTAAAAGAGAAACTAGGGAAGGAAAATTCCTCAAGGAAATGAAGGAGTAGATTGGGAACAATGGGAGTTTTCCCAAGTGAACTTGATAGAATTGGGTTGGAGACTCCATGAAATTGGTTCCATTGGTTCCATGTCTCATTTATATCTTAGATCTTCCTCAGTGCCTAACCCCGTGGTAGGCACACAATAAAAGATTTTTGAAAACAAAATGACTTGGGTCATTAGAAAGATTTCTTTCTATTCCACCCTCACCACTATGGCTTGAAACAGGTGTACAGTGAATAGTGTTAGGTCAGTGTTGAGAAGACCTGAATTCAAATCCACTCTCAGACTCTTTCTAGCTATGTGAACTTGGACATGTAAGTCACTTAACCTCTTCCTAACTCAGTTTTCTTATCTGCAAAATGGGGATCATTATAGTACCTACAACTCAAGTTTTTTTATGACAAATTGAGATTATGTGTATATTAAGAGTTTGACAACCTTAATTCTATGTAAGTGTTAGTGGTATTTTTATCCTCGCTTGACAGATGAGGAAACTGAAGCAGACAGAAGGTAAATACCTTTCTGTAGTGACAAGCTACTAAGTACCTGAGACTGGATTTGAATACAGCTCTTCCTGATTATAAGACTAAAATTCTATCCTCTGCACTAGCTGATTTTTCTGAATTTCTGAGCCTAATTCTATGAACCATTCCATTTCACTTATTCCACTATGACCACCCCTGCTGACAATGATCTCTTTCCTCCTCTCCCTGAAGAGCTAGTGCCCTAGAGTCTGATTTCCTCAGGTTGCAAAGAATCAGGTTCCTCAGGATGGGGAGAATGAGAGAGAGAGAGAGAGAGAGAGAGAGAGAGAGAGAGAGAGAGAGAGAGAGAGAGAGAGAGAGAGATTTGACTGGTATGGGGGTAAAGCAAAGACATCTAAGAATAGAAAGGACAGACCTACCTTCTAATCTGTGCTGAGTTGGACTGTATGGCTACAGTGTTCACCTCAAGATGCTGACTGCCCCCATACTTCAGGACACTTGATGCAGACCCTGTATTAAAACTTAATGTTAGTAGGGCTAAAAATTAGCTCCAAAATCACAATTATTCTGTACTAAATCCCTTTTCCAACCCAGGCTGCATCTGTCTGCTTCATGCTCCACCCCCTCTCATCCTTCACAGGATGGGGGATGGTCATACCTCCCTGCTCTTAGTTGACTTCTTAAAAACATTTCCCTTGGGGCAGAACACCTATATATACCTAGGTTATCAGCCCTGGACCACAGTTGCAGACGAGGTCCTGCAGTTTTAGCAGCATGTCTGCCAGTACCCTCACCACAGTTGCCAGGATTTATCTCCTGGGGATGCTCCTCTCCATTCTCCCAGGTATCTGTCCTGTCCATACTGCTTCTTTCCTCTTCCTCATATTCTGAATGGGGTTGAGACTCTAATTAGCTTCCAGATTTCTCTATCTCCAACCTGTTCTCTCTTCTCTGGAGGTAAGGGGCCATGAAGCTTTGCTTCTTCTTGATCTCCTCTCCCTGATAAACTGGGTTGGGATTGGAATCTCTAATTAGTAGCCAGATGTCTCTGCCAGGGTCCCTAAGCTCCCTTTCTCATGGAGGCTTTATATGGGGCTTCAACTTCTTGGTATGTCCTTTACAGGTTCCTGGGCCCAGGTTCTACTCAAGGAAACGGGAGGCAAGGTGACACACGAGGGCCAGTCTGTGACCCTGACCTGCAGTGCTTCCAGCTTTAATTTCAAGGAGTTTGCCATGTCTTGGCACTGGAATCCAACTGGGAGGCGCAGGGAGCTAGTGGCCAGCATCAGCTCCAAAACTGGCAGTAATAAAGAGTACAGCTCCCAGGTTAAGGGCAGGGCTTCCATCACCAGGGACAATGGGGCCAAAACTGTCACTCTGAAACTGGACCAGCTACGAAAGGAGGACTCTGGCAAATACTATTGTGCCAGACTCACTCTGCTGGGGTCCAGGCAGAGGCCTTGACAAAAACCTGGGATTAGAGACCCAGATGCTGCTACTGGGCTGTGTTGTATTTTCTGTGTGTGGGTGGGGAACAGGAGGGGAAAATGGGAAAACAGATTATATGTGTGTGTGCTAAAGTAAGAGAGGGCTTTTCTCCTAGTCTCCACTGTTCTTCCACACTCCTGTGACTCCAGCCACTGTTTCACCCTCAGCTGAGGACCTCCTCTATCCTTCCTTAAGGTGCCAGGCGGTCACACCTCCTGGAATCAGGTCCCTAGGGCTGACTCCTAGGAAAACAATCAATGACTGGGAGCAGGAAGAATTCACCTGAAATACTATGAGAACACAACCTTTCTGCTATGTACCTGATCCTGGATTGGTTCAGTTTGGAGCTAAGCAGGAGGAGTGAGTCCAAGCTCACTTCTGGGGGACTCTTAGCTTGGTATAGAGTAGAAATAATTCTCTTTCTCACTGAGGAGTTCAAATTCTTAACTCTAAGAAACACAGAAATAGTTGCTTTGTTCCTGCCCTCAGGAAGACTGTCCTGATATAGGAGGTATAAATATAAAGTATATGTCCATTTTACAGATGAGAAAACTGGTTTACACATGACAAAGATTTGACTGGAGTTACCAAACTTAGGCAGTAGAAATTCAGATCTGTTTCTGAATCTCCTACCTGTAGGCCTTATAACCTGAGTCTCTTAGACCAGGTCTAGAGAATGCATTGATCATTTGTTGGCTTGTAAGATCTCAAGAATCCTCCTTTTCAAGTTCTGTTAAGTTCTAATTTGAATCTGGATAGGGAAAGGCTCCAACGATGCTGTCAAGGACATAGCCTTTTAAAAATTTGTGTTGTAATTTTGCTATTCTGTGATGCAGACCTTGGACAGTTCTACAGTCCAGCATGCTATATAAGACCTGGAAACAAGGAGTACAAGGAAAGATTCCCAGAGCCACTTGACTCTTGTAGATGTGCTTCTCTAGGGCATCGAGATCCCCCAAGTCTTTTCTAATTATCTTCTATCCCTCTGCCAATGTCTGTCACATTCTAAACATGCCATATGATTAGAGCCAACTATTTAGTAGCATCAGTGAAAACTCCTTGCAGCTTTTCTGGTAGCTTCAGAATTCAGTGGTGTAGATTGTAGAAGAATGGTTGGTTCCCTCTTCAGGGTTACTGGCAACAGTTATGACCCCCTTGATCCCACAACCCAGCTCTGGTTCCCCTCTATACTACCTATCACCTATGAACCAAGACTTTCTTGCTTTGTTTTTCCCCAGTAACATGTAAAAACAACTTTTAATATTATTTTTTAAATGTTCATGTCATTTAAAATGTTGAGTTCCAAATTTTCTCCCTTCCTTTAACCCTCATTTACAAGATAAGCAATTCAATATAGGCTTTACACGTGCAGTCATACAAAACATTTTCATAATAATTTCAAAGAAGCCCCTAGGGTGATAGGAGGGAAGGGGAAGGGACATTGCCTCTGACTCTTAGAGAATAAAAAGGGATAAATATTGATTTAAATGGGAATTGAAGGAGCAAAAAAACTTAAAGGCAGTTCCCCAAACCAACAATTCTAAGACCTAGATTATTCATTTTACTTAAGCCTCACAAATCTGTAGCAACTCCTTTAGGATAATGACAAAACTCCATAGGTTAATTTAGAAAAACCATCTATAAGTTTTTCTCTCTCTTACCTTCTTACTCATAGGTCTTCTCTTGACTCTCAGCTCCAGCTCAATGTGATAGATCATTATCCCCCTAAACCATTTGTGAATGTTCCCACAGTTCTTATCCTATCTGGTATGACCTCCTATCTATTACCTCCCTCCTCCATCTATCATTGCATTTTCAAGTCTTGCTTAAATCTAATTTACTCTGGCAGGTCTTTATTGACAACTTTAGCCCATTCTGACTGTTCCAGTCTCCAAACTCATAACTGTCTTTCTTATGATGCTCTCCTCTGTATATTCTGTAGTGCTCCCTTAGTGCCCGTTTCATTTTTTTAAGGTTTTTGCAAGGCAAATGTGGTTAAGTGGCTTGCCCAAGGCCACACAGCTAGGTAATTATTAAGTGTCTGAGACCGGATTTGAACCCAGGTACTCTTCACTACAAGGCCAGTGCTTTATCCACTACACCACCTAGCCTCCCCTTGCCCATTTCATTCTAAAGAAGGAATTATCTCCTGTAAACTGAACACGGAACTCTTATGAGTTCCTTATGAGAACTCTTATGTTCTCTTATAATGACCAGAGACTCAGTCTATGTGAACCATGAGGACCTTGTACAAAGGAATATAATTTAACACTTCATTCCCACATTCTCTCCACTTCCAAGATCTTCACCTTAATCCAGATTTCCATGATTCACATGGATTGTTACAATGTCCTACTATCTGTCTCTCTGACTTAGATTTATTCCATGACAATCCATTCAATATATACCATGACCTTCTCTCATCTTATTTCCCCTTCCTCAATATTCATGCTCTCTTAAGACCCTTATCTCTTTCTGCCTTGTATTTTAATTTTATTTAACCCATGTCTTATTCTCTCAAATGAGCTACTGGAAGGCAGAGACCATGTCTAATTCATTTCTGGATCTTCTTTCAGTATCAACACTTGAGGCTTTGCAAATATTAAAAATATACTCAGTATTTGTAGAAATAAAAAAACTGAATTTAGAATTAAGACAAGCTCATAATATAGAGGGCTTTGAATGCCAAGCTAAAGAGTTTGGGGTTTATCTTTTAGGCAATGTGCTGTAAATGAAAGGTTCCGAATAGTGAAGTGATGTGATCCCAATTTCTGTGACTCCCTTCAAGGCTGAGAATGGGTATCACCTGTCATGGGGAGATTCATTTTTGGATCTACCTTCTTGGCAATGTTCTACATCTTCTCAATTTAAGTTTTAAAATATATTTAATATTTTATTTTCAGTTACATATAAAAGATAATATTTTCTTTATTATTTGTTTTTAAATTATTGTTTTTAAAATTTTTGAGTTCCAGATTATTTCCATTCCTCATTTGGAAGACAAACATTTGATATAGATTATATACATTCAGTCATGAAAAACACACCTTCTTAGTTGTATTGTAAAAGAAAACACAGACCAAAAACAAAAAGCAGAAAACAAAATCAAAAGCCACCCAAGAAGAAAAAGTAAAGTTTAAAAAAGTATACTTCAATCTACATTCAGACTCCAACCATTTTTTTTCCTGGACATGGGAGCACTTTTCATCACAAGTCCTTTTTAGTTGTCTCAGATCATTGTGTTGCTGAGAATAGCAAAGTCATTCATAGTTGATCATTGTTCAATATTGCTATTACTGTAAACAATGTTCTCCTGGTTCTGCTCATTTCACTTTGTATCAGTTCATTTAAGTCTTGATATTTCTGAGATCAGTTTGCTTATCATTTCTTATTGTACAATTGTAATGAGAATCATGTATACCACAATAATATACCACACTTGTTCAACCATCCCCTGATTGATGTACATCCCCTCAATTTGCAATTCTTTACCATCATAAAAAGAATGTATATAAATATTTTTGTACATATAGATCTTTTAAAAAAAACTACAGGTCTACCAGTGGTATTGCTATGTCAAAGGGTATGCATGAATTTTATGTCCTTTAAAAGAATAATGCCAAATTGCTCTTCAAAATAATTGAATCAATGTAAAACTTCACTAATAATGAATTAGCATCTCAGTTTTCCCACATTGCCTCCAACATTTGTCATTTCCCTTTTCTGTTTTATTAACCAATCTTATAGGTATGGGGTGGTACCTCAGAATTTTTTTAATTTGAATTCTCTATAATCAGAGCATTTTTTCCTATGACTATAGAGAGCTTTCATTACTTCATCTGAAAATTGCCTGTTAGTTTGATCATTTTTCAGTTGAGGAATGGCTCTTATTTTTATAAATTTGACATAGTTTGTTATATATTTGAGAACTGAGGCCTTCATTACCTTCTCAATTTAATTTTGCCTCACTATTTGTGCACCTGTTGTATCTTAGTTCAGTAAGCAAGTGTTTATTGAATATCTCCCATGTTCAAGATTGCAGAGTCATAAAAGCAACAAATTAAAAATAGACACTGTCCCCAAGAAGTTTCCATTCTATGAAGGGTACAACCTTGATGTATAAAAGTCAGTATATAAAAAAAACAAAGGAAGGAGAGAGTTTTTACCACTAGCAGGATCAAGAAAGACTTCCCATAGGAGTTGAAAAGATTGTTAGGGGCAGCTAAGTGGTGCAGTGGATAAAACACTGGCCCTGGAGTCAGCAGTACCTGGGTTCAAATCCAGTCTCAGACACTTAATAATTACCTAGCTGTGTGGCCTTGGGCAAGCCACTTAACCCCATTTGCCTTGCAAAAACATAAAAAAAAAAGAAAAGAAAAGATTGTTGAAGAAAGCTACAGTTCCTTTGAGGTAGAGGTGAGGATGAAGACCATCACAGGCATGGCTAAGAGTTTGGGCAAAGCCATGGTTGTGATAAATAGAACATCAAATTCAGAGACCAGCAAGTAGAACAGTTTATTAGGATGAAGAATGCATGAAGCGAACCAATGTAAGACAAGTCTAGAAAGGTAAAATAGAGTCATATAGTGGAGAGACTTAAATGTCAAGGTAAGGAATTTATATTTTATTTGAAAGTCAATGGGGAAGGCTGGGTGTTGTAGAATGTACCTATACTACCTCCTACTGAGGAGGCTGATGACTTAATTAATTTATTAATTGCACTGTGCTAAGCTGATAAAATGCCATCACACTAAGTCTGCCATCAATATGATGAGTCCCAGAGAGGGAGGGACACTAGACTACCCTAAGAAGGGTGACCCATTCCAGATAAGAAATGGAGCTAGCCAAAACTTCCCTGTCAATTAGTAGTGAATTCAGACCTTCAAATTGGCCATTTGACTTCCAGTTTGTGCGAAATGTGGAGCTCTGGTTTCAAAAAATAAGACCTAGTTTCAAAAAAGGTCATAAGGAGTTACTGAAGTTACTTGATTAAGGATGTGAATTGGTCAGCCCTGGGATTTAGGAGGATTAGTCTGGCAGCTGGCCTGAGTTTAGATTGGTGAGGGAGATCAGAAACAAAAAGACAGATTAGGAAGCTATAGTAATGATTGTTGTTGGTGGCAGTTTGCTTGCATGCAGAGAAAGAGCCAGAGGAGAGATGTTGTAGATGTGGATTCAATAATACAAAGTCATAGGTTCACTGTGGGGAGATGAGGGAAAAGGAAAGGTCAAGAATGACTGAGACAGATAGGAAGCACAAGGAATAGAGTACTGCACTTGGAGTCAAGAATACCTCAAATTAAATTCTGTATTTAATAGATACTTATTAGCTGTGTGACCCTGGGGCTAGTCACTTAATGGAGATCATAGCAACACTTCCCTCCAGGAATTGTTTTGAGGGTCAGCTAAGAAAATATTTGTAAGATGCTGTGTAAGATGTAATTGTGATGCTAGCTATTATTAATACTATTATCTCTGCAGCTTCTATTGAAGTACAATATCAATGTTTGTGAAATTCCTGTATAGAAAGGGGTCCCTGACATCCTTATGGACCTGGAGAAATTCCTTAGAAATATAACTTTGGCTAGGCACCTATGGGTCTGAAAAATAGTCTGATAGGACCAAGGGGTCATGGATATACCATAAAATTGTCTACAGATTTACAAAGCATCCTTGCTAGCCTAATTGTCTTGCTGTATCTGTTAAATTCCAGGACTGCCTCCCCCTTCCCCAGATGCGGCTGGAACCATAAGATAGTAAATTCCTGACTCCCTCCATCTCAGAAAATATGTTCAATCATTACACAAAGACCCTGATCCCTTCTCACCCCTATCTATATGGAACCATATATTTACATATGTATATGTCAAGATAATATATCTAACTGCTGTCTTTGTTTTTTTTTTTTGTATCTTGTTTGCTCTTAGTACCACCCCCAAAACACTATAAAAGCCCTATCCCCTGAACACTTAAGTACTGTCTGATTTGGGTACTCAATCCCCAGATAGTCCCTGAGAATAAAGATCTCCAAATTTATCAAATTCTGGTCTCCGTCTCGCTCTTTGGGTACAACATTTGGAGTTCCTAGTGAGATCTTGGTGTTTTGTGTCACCAAAGGAGACCATGGGAGCCTTGAGTTTAGGTTCGAACAGACTGTCTCTCCCTTTCCTAGGGGAGCCAGGCCCTGATGATGTTCCAGGGGCCCCAGGACTGAGTAGACATAGTCTTATCCCCCATTCGGCCTAAGTGGAGATCCTGTTCCACCTCCGGAGGTAAGCTTGTTCTGGTTCTGGGTCTAGACATTTGGTTACAGGGGAATTCTGTATCAGACAATGTCTGGGTCCCCTCTTTTGGGTGCTCTTTGTGATAGTGAGGACACATTTGGTTGGCCTTTGCAAGGGCGAGATTGTCAGACCCAACACTGAAATCTCCCCTCACGACATTCCTGAGATGTCAGGAATTTGCCATTGACCTGTGTTTGTGGATATGTGTTGAAATTGTCAGTTTGGAAAATTCTGTTGCATTTGTGTGATTTGTGCTTGTGCCTCATCTGTCTTTATGTGTTTAGATTGTCTATTTACTTGTGTGTTCAGATTCTTCTATTGATTTGTTAGATGGGGACAAAAGTTCCCCTAAAATTGTCATTGGGTTGCCTCATTTAAATTGCTGATCTTTGTTATTTTGGGCAGCTAGATTTCTAGGCATTTAATGCCCTCGCTGACTCTCCCCTTGAGCCTGCTTTCTGCCTGTGTTACAGTGGGTAATATGATCTCTTCCTCCTCACCCCTGCATTTCAAAGAGGGATTTTTTTATTTTTTAAAAAAAGGAATGGATTTTGGTATTAAATTGACTGAGGCCAAACTACTCACCCTGTTATTTTACTGTTATGAGAAGGGCCCCCCAGTCCTTGTTTATGTTCCCTTCTCTTTCCCATTCTCCTTGATTCTGTGCTGTCAGAGTGTTTCCCCCTCCCTCCCCCTTACAGGAGAACTACTTCAAGAAGAATTAGTAAAGTAAGTATTAAAAAGGACCTTATTTTGAAGTTAAAGAAGCAACAAATATTACCAAATATGTTAAACAAAGAAATCATAGAAAGAAATGCTATTTTAATTTGAAAATAGGGAAAATAAATTTCAGAAAGACAAGAAAGTCAGGTTAATCCTAACGTGGTTACCAAGATATACCTGTATAGGGGAAACAAAATAATCTTTTTCCAGAATGATATGGCATCATTAGAGCTTCAGGAGTTTATCAATACAGATTCAGATATCGTTAGTTATTACAGAAAATTATGGGACATATAAGGGTTAAAGAATAGAAGAACAACATGCGGCCAAGATGGCGGAGAGAAGACAGGCACAGCTCTAAAGTCTCCTGATCTCTTCCCAATCTATCACATGAAACAAACCTCTTAAAAGAAATCTGAACCAGGAAACCCAGAAAGAAAAGCCAGGAGAGGAAAATCTACCTCAGGATTTGTCTCCCGCAGCAGCCTTGGCTGAGTACTGGCAGGTGAGCCTGAGCCCGGGATCAGCCAGATCAACAGCTGAATCGGAACTGGGAGTATGAGGGCCTGAGAGCCGGACCTGCTGGATCAGCAGTGGGGCTGGACGAAGGGGGCTTGGGTCTGCGGGGAAGCAGAGGTGCTGGTGTTGGTGCTGTCCCCCTGGAACTTGGGGAAGGGGCTGCGGGGAGAGGTCTGGTGCAGGAGAGCTGCAGACACCATCCCTGGGCTCCTCCTATCTGAGAAACTCTGAGCCTATGCCTCCATTGCACTAAGGCCTCCTCCCAAACAAATGCAAATTATTCTGCCTCAGGCCCAGGTGTGTGAGCAAAAGAACCAGCCCAGCTGAGGAATCACCTCAGGCCAGGGTAAAGCCCACCATTGATTAAAGGCAAAAGAATTCAATAGCTCCAATTCTCTCCCTCAAGCAAAGGGAGAAAGCCTTGCAACCAAGGTCACAGACACCCCAGAGAGGGCAACCAGCAGCTCCTACTGGCCAGCCAGAGAAACTGCACTCAGTAAAGCCTTTAGAGATCCCAAGCCCAGGTGAACCAGCCCCAGCCAACTCAAGGTCTTAGCATAAAGAAGAAGGGTCAGCAGAAAGGTGGATCTATAGAAAAATTCCTGGAAGGGAAAGACCCCAACCCAGAGAGATATGGAACATCTGAGGAGAATACAATCTGGTCTCCAGCTCAGAAAGACTTCCTTGAAGAAATAAGGAAGGAGTTTAAAAATCAACTGGAAAAATTTGGGGGAGACAATTAATATCTTGCAACAAGAAAACAAAACCTTAGAAAGTAGAATTGGACAAACACAAAAGGAGAATAAATCTCTCAGATCCTCAAATGAGCAAATGCAAAAAGAAATTAATTCTCTCAAAACCTCAATTGGTCAAATGGAAAGCTCTTTCAAAAGTAGAATTGACCAATTGGAAAAGGTTAATGAAGAAAACTCCTCCCCCCACAAAATAATGGAGTCTACAGAAACTAATGACTCCATGAGACAGCAAGAGTCAGTTAAACAAAATAAAAAAATAGAAAAAAAAAGCAAATGTGAAATACCTCATCAACAAAACCACTGACCTCGAGAATAGATTGAGGAGGGGAAACCTGAAAAATTATAGGACTTCCTGAAAACATTGAAGAGAAAAAAAGCCTGGACTTAATATTACAGGATCTAGTGATGGAAAACTGACCTGACGTCATGGAATCAGAGGGCAAAGTAGTTATTGAAAGAGTACATCGATCCCCACCAGAAAAAGATCCTAAAATGAAAACACCAAGGAATGTTGTGGCCAAACTCCAGAACTATCAGATAAAAGAGAAAATCCTGCAAGCATCCAGGAAAAAAACAATTTAAATATCAAGGAGCCACAGTAAGGATCATGCAGGACCTGGCTGCATCAACTTTAAGGGATCGAAGGGCCTGGAACGAGATATTTCAAAGAGCACGGGAGCTTGGAATGCAGCCAAGAATCTACTTTCCTGCAAAGCTGAGCCTTCTCTTCCAGGGAAAAAGATGGACATTTAGTGAAATGGAAGAATTCCAAAAATTTCTGATGAAAAGACCAGAGCTAAACAGAAAATGTGGATATCAAACAGGAGGTTCAAGAGACACATGAAAAGGGGGCAGTAAAAGGAAAAAAATGCAATCCAGCAAGTTGAAACTGGCTATATCCCACCATGGGGGAAGGGTAGAGACTCTCATAAATCCTGAGAAATGTAACTCTAACAGAGAGAATATACCTAGCCAGAAATTATGGACATCCATGACCTATCCATGAGACTGATATCTAATAGGATGTAACTGGCTTTAACTCCACTGGGGAGAAAGACTCTAATAACTCTCAGGAATTTTGACTCTATTCAACAGAATATACTAAACTAGAAGTGACAGACACTCAGAATTTTCTATGACTTAGATAGAATGATCTAACAAAAAAATACACTACCCAAATAAAAAGGGGGACAGGAAAGAGACGGGAGGAGGGAGGGGATTGAATGGGACAAATCTCATTACACTAAGAGGTACAAAAAACCTATGGTAGTAGAGGGGAAGAAGGGAGTAGAGGAGAAACACCTGAATCTTCTTCTCATCAGACTTGGCTTAAAGTCAACCTACACATATGCATTTAACTTATAAAACATCTAACCTTTCAAGAATTAAAAGGGGAAAAGGGGAGGGGGGACAGAGAAAGGGAAGGGGAGTGGAGGAAATAAGGGGAAATAACAAAAGGAAGGGAAGGGAACAGGGAAAAGGGAAAGAAAGGGGAGGGTGTGATATAGGAGGGCAAACACACTGAAGGGGGTAGTATTCAAAAACAAAATACTGGGGAATATGGATAAAAGGGGGGGGAAGGGGGAAAAATACAAACAGAGGGAAGATAGCACAGAGGGCAATAAAGAATTAGTAATCATAACCTTGAATGTGAATGGGATGAACTCTCCCTTAAAATGTAAGCAAATAGCAGAGTGGATTAAAAACCGGAATCCCACAATATGCTGCTTACAAGAAACTCATTTGAAGCAGAGACATACATATAGAGTAAAGGTAAAAGGTTGGAGCAAAATATATTTTGCTTCAGCTGAAGTAAAAAAAAGCAGGGGTAGCAATCCTTATCTCAGACAAAGCAGCAGCAAAAATAGATAGCGTTAAAAGAGATAAGGAAGGAAACTTTATCCTCCTAAAAGGTGCCATAGACAATAAAGTCATTTCAATATTGAATATATATGCACCCAGTGGGACAGCATCCAAATTCTTGGAGGAGAAGCTGAAAGAATTACAGGAAGACATAGACAGCAAAACTCTACTAGTAGGAGACCTCAACCTCCCACTATCAGATCTAGATAAATCAAATCATAAAACAAGAAAAAAATTAGGGTGATGAATAGATTGTTAGAAAAATTAGATATGGTAGACTTATGGAGGAAACTGAATGGGGATAGGAAGGAATATACCTTTTTCTTTGCAGTATATGGAACTTATACAAAAATTGACCATGTACTAGGACGTAAAAACCTAATGATCAACTGCAGAAAGGCAGAAATAGTGAATACTTCTTTCTCAGATCACAATGCAATAAAATTCATATGCAATACTGGGCCAAGGAGATATAGACCCAAAGCAAATTGAAAACTAAATAACCTCATCTTAAAAAAATGAGTGGACCAAAAAACAAACTATAGAAAGAATTAACCATTTTATCCTAGATAATGATAATAATGAAACAACATACCAAAACCCATGGGATTCCTTCAAAGCAACTCTCAGGGGATATATTATAGCTCTAAATGCTTATATGAATAAATTGGAGAAAGAGGAAATAAATGAACTAAGCATGGAACTAAAAAAATCAGAGAAAGAACAAATCAAAAATCCCCAATCAAATACCAAATTAGAAATTTTAAAAATCAAATTAGAAATTAATAAAATTGAAAGCCAAAAAACTTTTGAATTAATAAATAAAAACAAAAGTTGGTATTATGAAAAAACCAATAAAATTGATAAACCTCTGGTCAATTTGATTAAAAAAAAGAAAGAAGAAAACCAAATTGCTACTATTATAAATGAAAAAGGTGAACTCACCACCAATGAGGAGGAAATTAAAGTAATAATTCAAAATTGTTTTGCCCATCTCTATGCCAATAAATTTGATAATCTAAGTGAAATGGAGGAATATTTACAAAAATATAAGTTGCCCAGGTTAAATGAAGAAGAAATTAAATACCTGAACAACCCTATCTCAGAAAAAGAAACTCAACAAGCCATTATTGAACTCTGTAAAAAAAATCTCCAGGGCCTGAAGGATTCACAAGTGAATTCTACCAAACATTTAAGGAACAATTGGTTCCAATCCTATATAAACTCTTTGGAAAAATAGGGAAAGATGGAACTCTGCCTAACTCTTTCTATGAAACCAATATGGTACTATTACCTAAACCAGGAAGAGTTGAAACAGAGAAAGAAAATTATAGACCTATTTCCCTGATGAATATAGATGCAAAAATCCTAAATAAAATCTTAGCAAAACGACTACAACAAGTCATCAATAGGATAATACATTATGATCAAGTAGGATTGATTCCAGGAATGCAGGGTTCGTTCAATATTAGGAAAACTGTTAGTATACTCAATTATATCCATAACAAACCTATCAGAAACCATATGATCATATCAATAGATGCTGAAAAAGCTTTTGACAAGATACAGCATCCATTCCTATTAAAAACACTAGAGAGTGTAGGAATAAATGGACTGTTCCTTAAAATAATTAGCAGTATCTATCTGAAACCATCAACAAGCATTATACTCAATGGGGAGAGGCTAGAGGCATTCCCAGTAAGATCAGGGGTTAAACATGGGTGCCCATTATCACCACTACTATTCAATATTGTATTAGAAATGTTAGCATCAGCAATTAGAGAAGAAAAAGAAATTAAAGGAATTAGAATTGGGAAGGAAGAGACAAAACTCTCACTCTTTGCAGATGACATGATGGTCTACCTAGAGAATCCCAAGAAATCATCTAAAAAACTACTGGAAACAATTACCAATTTTAGCAAAGTTGAAGGTTATAAAATAAACCCCCATAAATCCTCAATGTTCCTATATATGACAAGCAAGAAACAGCAGGAAGAGCTAGAAAGAGAAATCCCATTCAAAGCCACCTCAGACAGTGTAAAATACTTGGGAGTCTATTTGCCAAGACAGACTCAAAATCTTTGAAAACAATTATAAAACACTTCTCACACAAATTAAATCAGATTTAAATAACTGGGCAAATATCAACTGCTCATTGATAGGTAGAGCTAATATAATAAAAATGACAATTCTACCAAAACTAAACTATCTGTTTAGTGCCCTACCAATCAAAATTCCAAAAAATTACTTTAATGAATGAGAAAAAATTGTAAGTAAATTCATATGGAGAAATAAAAAGTCAAGAATTGCCAGGAGCTTAATGAAAAAAAAATGCAAACGATGGTGGCTTAGCACTACCCGATCTAAAATTATATTATAAAGCATCAGTCATCAAACCTGTTTGGTATTGGCTAAGAAATAGAGTGGTGGACCAGTGGAATAGACTAGGTGTAAAAGCAGGAGAGGATTATAGTAATCTGCTGTTTGATAAACCCAAAGAGTCTAGCCATTGGGATAAAAACTCCCTCTTTGATAAAAACTGCTGGGATAGTTGGAAGTTAATATGGAAGAAACTTAGATTAGACCAACACCTCACACCCTTTACTAAGATAAGATCCAAATGGTTACAGGGCATAGACATAAAAAACAATATTATAAGCAAATTAGAAGATCAAGGACTAGTCTACCTGTCAGATCTATGGAAAGGGGAACTGTTTATGACTAATGAAGAGTTGGAGAACATCATTAAAAACCAATTAGATGATTTCGATTACATTAAATTAAATTAAAAAGTTTTTGCACAGATAAAACCAATGTAATCAAGATCAAAAGAAAAGTAGTAAACTGGGAAACAATCTTTACAACTAATAATTCTGACAAAGGACTCATTTCTAAAATATACAGAGAACTGAGTCATATTTTTAAAACAAAAAGGCATTCCCCAATTGACAAATGGTCAAAGGATATGTAAAGGTAATTTACAGATGAGGAGATCAAAGCAATCCATAGCCATATGACAAAATACTCTAAATCATTAATTATTAGAGAAATGCAAATTAAAGCTTCGCTGAGGTACCACTTCACACCTCTCAGATTGGCCAGTATGACCAGGAAGGATAATGATCATTGTTGGAAGGGATGTGGGAAACCTGGGACACTATTACACTGTTGGTGGAGCTGTGAACTCATCCAACCCTTCTGGAGAGCTATTTGGAACTATGCCTAAAGGGCACCAAAAATGTACATACCCTTTGACCCAGCAATACCACTACTGGGTCTATACCCTGAAGAGATGAGGAAAAAGAGTAAAAACATTACTTGTACAAAAATATTTATAGCAGCCTTGTTTGTGGTGGCAAAGAATTGGAAATCCAGTAAACGTCCTTCAATTGGGGAATGGTTTAGCAAACTGTGGTATATGTATGTCATGGAACACTATTGTTCTATTAAAAACCAGGAGGGATGGGATTTCAGGGAAACCTGGAGGGATTTGCATGAACTGATGCTGAGTGAGATGAGCAGAACCAGAAAAACACTGTACACCCTAACAGCAACATGGGAGTGATGCTCAACCTTGAAGGACTTGCTCATTCCATCAGCGCAACAATTGGGAACAATTTTAGGCTGTCTACAAAGGAGAGTACCATCTGTATCCAGATAAGGAGCTGTGGAGTTTGAACAAAGTACAAGGACTATTCCCTTTAATTCGGAAAAAAAAAACCCAGATGTCTTATTGTTTGATCTGGTTACCCCTGAGAATTCTGTTCTCTTTAAGGATATGATTTCTCTCTCATCACACCCAATTTGGATCAAGGTACAACATGGAAACAAAGTAAAGACTGACGGAGTGCTATCTGTGGGGTGGGGGTTGGGGGGAGGGAAGTAAGATTGGGGGAAAATTGCAAAATTCAAATAATATCTTTAATAAAAATGAAAAAAAACCAACCCCCCCCCAAAAGAATAGAACAACCCCCCCAGAAAGAATCTAGAATGGTCTCTCTCTATAAAAGCTATTCAGTTTACTCTATTTGAAGAAGGGAGGCAGGAAATATTCTAATTAGGCTAAGGGATTTTTGAATGACTGCCTTCTCCAGGATTTTAGCAATTGTAATCAAGAAATGTTAAGTATCAACACCTTGGACTGAAAAATGCATTGTGAAATGTGAAATCATAACTGTAGTTTA
The DNA here is from genome assembly GCF_037893015.1 of Macrotis lagotis. Lineage (NCBI taxonomy): Eukaryota > Metazoa > Chordata > Mammalia > Peramelemorphia > Peramelidae > Macrotis > Macrotis lagotis. Next base: position 623,371,728 of record NC_133666.1, on the reverse strand, counting down.
TATAGCTGTATAAGGTATGTGACTCTAGTTTGGAATAGTATGAATTAAAGTCAAGAAGAGCTAATGAAAAGGAATGGTGGAAAAATGTGAGTTGTATAGTTTGAGTAAGAGATTCTGAAAGTACTGGAAAGAAAATCCAAACGTAGAGACAACTGAAGTTTCTTTTGAACCATTTGTTAAGTATGGAAAGTGGTAAAAGTATGTAGACAGAAGGTTTGAGCAGGATTGACTTTTTACACCAAAGATGGATTTTGGGAATTTTGGAAAATGGTGTACAAATCATTATAAGAAAAAGAAGAAAGTATTAGAACTGTAAGTCTATAGGGAGATATGTATTTATATGAGTTTGGGGTGATTTAAAAATTGCATTAAATTGGTTCCTTTTGCAATGTTTGTCAATGAATTGATTGGAAAATAATAAACCCCATAAAGTGAAAAGTTCGATATGAAAGCAATTGCTAGGTAAATGTTAATTTTATTATGTTATTATTGATTCTGTAATGTCCTAATCTAAAGATAAATGTAAATTGAATTAAGGGGTTTGTAAAGAATATGTTTGAGTTTAGATTCTGATGTTTTATGGCCCCTCCAGAGTCATGGGAGTCAGGACAGACTTGTAAGTTAGCTTTAGAATAACTAAACATAACTAATATTTTACACTGGTTGGAATGCGAATCATGTATTTGGGAAGAATCTGGAGTGAGTGAGTAATGATAAACAGTAAAGTTAAAGAATTAGTATATATCACTTTGATAACTCAAATTGTGGGGAATCTCTAATTCCCAGAATATCGAATGTTCTAATATTAAGAAATATTGTCAGTGAGGATAGAAAGTTCTTATAGGTGAGAGCACTGAGAAGTTAGAATTGCACTGATAAAGATAAAAAGATTTTACAAACATTTTAAGCTTTTGAAAAGAAAATGATTTAAGGCTAATTTGAATATGACTTTTGGAATCTAAAAGAAATATGGAGAAAATCTTGTAGTCATAAAAAGGGATTCTTTTTAGCAACTCTGGTCTTAATTCTTTGTATTTTAAAGTTTTAGGGAATAAAGAAAACATACATTCAATTGAAATATGCTGTGTACAATTAGTAAACTGTATAAGAACAATTTAAACTATACTTTTTGAGATTTTAAAATTGTTTTGTAATAACAAATGAATTGAAGTTTCACCTACCACATTTATAAAGATTTTGTTATGAAAAAATAACTAAAAAATACCTTGCCAATGGGTCATAGTTCTCAATGTCATTTTGGCCCAGAAAATTTGTGAAAGGCTTTGTTTTTCACCTCATTGTTGTGAAAGGGAATATTGATATGTGAGAAGTGTAGTTTATTATCTGTTGAAGAGGAAGTTACACATATTACTGCATTGTTAAAAAGAGGAAATTATACATATAACCATAACACTGTCATAGGTAATAAGTGTACATTGGGCTTTTGAAATATAATATAGGGGCGGCTAGGTGGTGCAGTGGGTAGAGCATCGGTCTTGGAGTCAGGAGTACCTGGGTTCAAATCCGACCTCAGAAACTTAATAATTACCTAGCTGTGTGGCCTTGGGCAATTCACTTAACCCCATTGCCTTGAAAAATTTAAAAAAAGAGAAATTATAATGTAAAACTAACATTGATAGAGGATCTTATTTTCTTTGAAAATAGAAGTGTATATGAAAAAGATAAAATAACTTATAAAGGAAGAATTCAGAAGAGGTTTTTTTGTAAAAGATACTTAATTATAAGGTTAACTTTAAGAGAATCTGTTGTTTTAGGTTGCTTTAAGAGAATGAGATGTCAGCATATTATGTTTCATGTAGGTTAAGAATTTCATGTTTTCATTATATCTTAACTGCAAGATACCCCTTTTCAATGATATTGAATAAATGTGAGGAGCTTTGGAAAATGATTAGGAAATGAAAAATTATGTAACCCTAATTAGATGACTTATCAGTAAGTAAGAATGAAGGGTGTTATCAAACATGATCTGCTTTTGGAAATATAAATTATTTTACTGTAATGATGTTAAAGTTGGAATTAATGATTGTTAATGAGGGAAATTATCATTGCATGACCCTCTGGGTTCCCTGAAAATTTTACATGATGTGTTGGACCTTGCTCTGTAGGTCCAGGTATAAATGTAATAATGGAAAGATTATTTTGTGAAATCTAGTTCTTAATGTGTTACACTTATTACTGTTTTGTTAAATTTAGAGCCCTCAGCCGCTGAATTTCCAAACCCCATACCCCCACCCCTGTCACCAGGTCCTATCTGTTCCCCCTTGGAAGATTCCTTCCCTAGATCAAAAGGGAGGGAATACAAGAGCAGTGAAGGTAATGAACATTCCTAAACCTGTCTCCCCATCTCCCTGAACCAGTCTACTCCCCTCTCAGAAGATTCCTTTGCTGAATCCAAAGGGGAGAAGAGAGTAGCAGGAGGATGTCGGGAACTGGCAGAAAAAGTCTTATCACAAAAACAATAGAAAGAGATACAGGAGAACTCAAGTGTGTAAGCCTTAAAGGGAAAGAGGACCCCTCCACAGGTGGGATGTGTGATTGGGAAAGAAAAAAAAATCTAAGATCCAGGGGTTGACTCCTTTATTGAAAGGAAATCACGTTTAATGAATATCTGCTGGCCATATGGCCTGAGTGATTTCTCTCATTGTTTTTGAAGTTTCTGAACTAGTTTTGGGAAACGCGCTGAGGGTTTTAAAAGAGGGATACTAGTGTTGTAACATTCTGATGAAATTTGTACAGAATGGGAGGAACTAAATAACCTAGATTGTTAAATTAGTTTGGGATTAAACTATTTTAACACTATTGTAACTTTTGCAAGGAGTTATGTGATTTGGGATTTTAAACTATTGTAACACCTTTGGGTTAAAGAAAAGTGGTATTGGGTTACTAAGAAGAGAAATGCCTAGGTTATCAGGGATGTTTACTGGTTTCTTTTGGGAAAAGCTCTAATTGGTTTTAATGCTGTTTAATAATGCTAACAATTGTATTTTTATTTTGGATAGAGCTTTTGAATGTGAGTGCTGGATTCTCTTTATAAGGTACTCTAAAGTTTTTATCAAACTAAGCTGTTGGGAAGTTAGTTGAATTGTAATTACATTGGGGTTTTAAATGTATCATGTATGAGATTGGATTCTGAGAACTTGGGTAGAGACAAAAGTGTAAAGAACATGGGATATTCATTTTGCTTTTGTTCTAAGGTAAATGAGATGTTTAAATAAGAATCTTAATGTTTAACATATATTAACAACGCATGTTTAAAGAAGTCAAGAATGTGGACTTCTCTTTTGGTAACTGCAGACAGCTGATAGGGGGGATCTGAACAAATTGCAATTGTGGACCCTGTTGTAAGGTAACTTATTGGTGAATAAGATGTTTTTATCAGTTATGTGATGTTCTTTTGTAACCGTAAAGAGATAATATTTGCAATATTTAGCTATCTATTGTGAATATGTTTTTTTTAAATACTGTATTGTTGAAACCTGGGATTAATGTGATTGCTTTGAAGAGCAATAAGGAAAATATGAAAAAGTATGACCCTTTCTGGGTTAGATCTGTGGGTTCATGAATAATGTAATAATGGAAGAATTGCTTTGTACAACCTAGTAATTTGTGTGTTGCCCTGTTACTCACAGAAATTAATAATGTATGTTGGAAATTTAAGGCTACCTAAGATGTTTTAATGGTTTTAAAGAATTCTGAAAAGTAAATTGTATGTTAGGGGATGGCTAGGTGGATCAGTGGATAGAGCACCAGCCCCAGAGTCAGGAGACCTGGGTTCAGGTCAGGCTTCATATACTTAGTGATTGCTTAGCTGTGTGACCTTGGACAAATCACTTAACCCAATTGCCTTGGGAAACATTTGTATGTTGAAGATAGATATTAGGTAAACAAGTTTCTGTATAGACTATGCATGTGAATTGGGAATACTTTAGATCTATATATGTATATTCCAAAGCAGTGGTTGTTTTGAAGTAAAAGCACTATATAATATAGGAAAGATAAACACAAGATAATTTGATATTTCTCTGTGCAATCTTCTGGACAAAGGAGGTAAGATACAACAAGCTGGAAGGATGTTTCTCTAGTCAAGGGGAATCTGATATACCATCTTTATATACAGATAGAGTAGATATGATTTCAGACAAAGGGATGTCTCTAGTAAGCGGTAGGAGACAGGCCTGTAGGGCCAGTCATAGTTAGAATACCTGGTTTTAGGCAAAGACCCAGGAAGGATAATTCAAGCTTTAGGTAGGGGGTTTTATTAATTGGGACTCCATTGAGATTATAATTGGAATTTAGTGAATTGTATTTACTGGAAGTTCTAACCAGGTAAAACAACCATTTTAGATCACAGGACTTTTAATTTTCTCTTATGTCAGATACCAGGATGGTCAACAAAAAAAGGAAATGCCACTGGGCAAATGTCATGTTCTTGCAGCCAAGGAAGCCAAGATGTCAGGTGACTAGGTTGGGCAGCCAAAGGGGCGACTTCTCAGTATGGCTGAGGTTGGACCCCTTTGACTTGATTTCCCCAAAATGACATTGGATAATATCTCACCTGGAAGAATAAATCTGGCCTAAGACATTTCACTTACCCACGTGACCTCTGCATGTACGCTGACATGCAACTTATATCTATAACAGAATTTTCCTTTAACGTCCTGGATCTCTAAAGTTAATTACTAAGCAAACTAGAAAAAAAGAAATTTTAGGTGAATTGGATCTAATAGCCAGAGATAGGTTAGGTGTGTTAAGTGTGTGGCTCTGACACCTGCTAACAGCTACACTTTTGTCCCCATTTATTTATTCATTCATTTATTTATTTATTTATTTATTCTTATTTTGTACAAGTAATGTTTTTTTATACATTACTAAAATATTCTTGTTTAAGAGTAAACATAATACTCCCTCCTCCCCCCAAAATATAGACCTGCACAAGTGATAAAGTAAAGGGGAGAGAAAAAAATTAAAATTAAATTTAAAAACAATAATAATAATCATTGTAGGTGTGGCCAGGTGGCACAGCAGATGGAGCACCGGCCCTGGAGCCAGGAGCATTCGAGCCCAAATCCGGCTCCACGTACCCAACAATCACCCAGTTGTGTGACCCTACACAAGCCACCCCAACCCTATTGCCCTGCAAACCTCCCCCCCAAAAGACCCAAAATAAAATAAAATAGTAATAATAATAGTAGAGGTGGCTGGGTGGCAGACAGAGCACTGGCCCTTGAGCCGGGAGCGCCCAGGTCCAAATCTGGCCTCACACACCCAGCAATCACCCGGCTGTGTGGCCCTAGGTGGGCTACCCAGCCCCATTTGCCCAGCAACCCTCCCCCCAAAATAATAATAAAAAAATGTGCTTCAGTCTGTGTTCCAACACAACCTGCTCTGTGGCGGGTGGATCACATTCTTTATGATAAGTCTATTGCAAAAATTACTTCCATATTTTTCCACCATTGCCATTGCTGACGAAACTCCCTTCATTTTTACTTCTCCACAAATATGTACTATATTTTCTCTCTCATTTCACTCTGTCTCTGCTGTAGGGTAGCTGAGTGATACAGCAGACAGATCCCCGGTCCCCTGCATCCACTCAGCCCTATGGTCACACACAGGCCATCCAATCCCAGCCCCTTGCAAGAAGTAAAAAAGAAAATGTGTTATATTTGAATATTCTCCCTCCATGGTCCATCCTCTCCTCCATCACTCACATTCCCCCCTTCCCCCATCCCCCTGCTCTCCTTCTTACTCTAGCTGTCTATACCCTATTGAGTATATATGCTGTTTCCTCTCCTAGCCACCTCTCATAAAAGTGAAGATTCCCTCATTCCTCCTTGCCTTCCCCACTCCATATCATTGCAATAGCTCATTGTAATAAAGACAAATCTTATTATATGAACTATCTTAGCCTATTCCTCCTCTCCTTTTTCTTTCTCCCGTTACATTTCCCTTTTAGTCATTGACTCCATTTTTACAATATATTATATCTTCAAATTCAGCTTTCTCCCATGCTTCATCTATAAAAGGTCCTTCTACCTGCTCTCTTAAATGAGAAGATTCATATGAGTATTATCAGTACCATTTTTCTATACAGGAATACATGTAGTTCATCATCATTAAGTCCCTCATATTTTCCCCTTCTCCTCCACTCTCTGTGCTTCACCTGAGTCCTCCTGTATTTGAAGATCAAACCTTCTGTTCAGCTCTAATCATTCCAACAGGAACATTTAATATTTCCCTGGATCATTGAAAGTCCATATTTTTCCCTGGAAGAAGACATTCAGCTTTGCTGGGTGGTTGATTCTCGGTTGCATTCTAAGCTCTTTTGCTTTCCAGAATATTATATTCCAAGCCCTATGAACTTTTAATGTAGTTGCTGCTAAGTCCTGTGTTATCCTGATTGCAGCTCCATGGTATTTGAAATGTGTCCTTCTGGCTGCTTGTAATATTTTCTCTTTGACTTGGGAGTTCTGGAACTTGGCTATATTCCTGGGTATTGGTTTTTTTTGGATCTCTTTCTTGGGGAGATCAGTGGATTCTCTCAATTTCTATTTTTGCCCTCTGCTTCTAGGATATCTGGGCAATTTTCCTGTAGTAATTCTTTGAAAATGATGTCAAGGCTCTTTTCCTGATCATGACTTTCAGGTATTCCAATAATTTTTAAATTATCTTTCCTAAATCTGTTTTCCATATCAGTTGTTTTTTCAATGAGATGTTTCACATTTTCTTCTAATTTTTCATGCTTTTGGTTTTGAAGTATTGTGTCCTGATTTCTTGTAAAATCAGCAAACTCCCTCAGTTCCATTCTTTGTCTGAAGGATTTGTTTTCCTCAGAGAGCTTTTTTATCTCTTTTTCCATCTGGCCAATTCTGCTTTTTAAAGCATTCTTCTCCTCAATAACTTTTTGAACCATTTTATCCATTTGACCTAAGCTGGTTTTTAACATACTATTTTCTTCAGCAATTTTTTTGGATCTCCTTGACTAAGCTACTGACCTCTTTTTCATGTTTTTCCTGCATCTCTCTCATTTCCTTTCCCAATTTTTCTTCTACCTCCCTCACTTGATTTTCAAAGGCTTTTTTTGAGCTTTGCCATAGCCTGAGCCCAATTTCTGTTTTTCTTGGAGTCTTTAGATGTAGGAGCTTGGACTTGCTCATCTTCAGATTGAGTGTTTTGATCCTTCTTGGGATCACAGGCAAAGTATTTCTCAATGGTGTTCTTCTTTTTTCTCTGCTTACTCATTTTCCCAGCCTGAGCCTGGTTTTGGGGTGCTTCCTGAGATTTTGAGCATTATTGGGACACCCCCCCCCAATGAAGATCTCCGTGTATGAAGGAAACTCTGTCCTCCCTCCTGGTCTGTGAATGACCACAAGCATACCCCTCTGCCATGGGGCTGAGGTGGGGGGGAGCCTGCTGTTCTGTGGGGGCCCTATACTGTGATCAGGATCTGAATGTTGTCAGAACCCCAGAGTCCTATTCCAGGGACAGAGGACAGAACTCAACAGTCTCTCTCTGCTCCCCTCCCTAGGCTCAGCACTTAGCTCTGCCTGCTTCCAGTTCCTGGATCTGGGCTGCCATGGCCACACTGCTCTCTGTCTTTCCTGAGGGCTGGGCTTCACGTGCTTGCTCTGGCAGAGGTCCTCCCACTGGTCCCCCAAATTGTGCCTGGTGCTCCCTGGGTTGTAAGTCAGGAAACTGCCCTTGCTGCTGTGAGCTGTGGCTCCCAGATCCCTGGGGCTGCCTCTGGAGGCTGAAGTTCCTTCGCTCTGGTGGGCTATGGGAGGCTGAAGTTCCTTCACTCTGGCAAGCTACCCCTCCATCCCTGGGGAGTAGAACCTTTCTGCACTTTTCCAAGTTACCTTGGGTTGGAAAACTGCCTCATTGGATCCCTCTGTGGGTTCTGTCTCTCGAAAATTTAGTTAGAGTTCTTAGTTTATAAGTTTTAAGAGAGAGCACTTAAGAGAAGATCCACTTTTGTCGCCATCTTGGCTTCACCCCCCATAATATTCTTAACAGACCATCATCAATCAATGCAGAAGTCATTGAGTATTTACCTCAAGTTGAAGTCAATCAGGCCTCAAATGAAGTTCAACTGAAGTAGAGGTTTCGAAGGCCAATTAAACTCCTTTCAAGTGGCAAAGCACCTAGTGTTGACTCTATTCTAGCTGAGATCTACAAGTTAGGGAGTTCATTGTTCATCCAAAAACTGACTGAAATATTCCAGGTTATAAGGCATGAAGAAGTTATACCCCAAGAATTCAAGGATGCTTCCATCATCAATCTTTATAAAGGTAAAGGAAATAGATTGTCCAATGACAATCACAGAGGTATTTCTCTTTTAGTCATTGCTGTTAAAATTTTTGCCAGTCTTCTCAATAGACTGATCCTTCACCTAGAAGTCAGTATGACTTCAGAAAGGTAGAGGAACAATTGATATGGTGTTTGCTCTCTGACAACTCCAGAAAAAATGCCAGGAACAGAAGAGAAGTCTATATAAATTTGTAGATCTGACCAGGACCTTTGATAGTGTCAGTCATGAAGGTTTATGGAAAATTATGTTAAAACTTTGGTTGTCTGGAGAATTTTATCAGTATTGTATGTCAATTTCATGATGCCATGCATGTCTGGGTTCTGAATAGTGGATGATGCTTTTGAGATTTCCCAGTCTCCAATGGAGTAAAACAAGGATCTTGTCTCATACTTTTTTTTAATAGTTGAATTCTTTATTAACACATATCCATTTATTTGTCTTCTGGCTTGTTGAAGCAGTAGCTTAGACAACACTTGCCACAATAATGTCTGTGAAAATGGTTAGCCATAAAGATTTCAGCACCACATTCATCAGAAGGGCACTCCTGTTGAAGGCGGCTAATCTTGCCATTCTCATCAACCTTATAATACTTCAGAACAGCAAGTTTAACCTTCTTTCTCTTATGTTTGTTCTTTCTGGGAGTGGTATAAGACTTCTTCTTTCTCTTCTTGGCACCACCCCGAAGCCTCAGAACAAGATGAAGGGTAGACTCCTGAATGTTGTAGTCAGACAAAGTACATCCATCTTCCAATTGCTTGCCAGCAAAAATCAATCTTTGTTGATCAGGGGGAATACCTTCCTTATCTTGTATCTTGGCCTTGACATTTTCAATAGTATCAGGTGGTTTGACTTCAAGGGTGATGGTTTTCCCTGTCAGAGTCTTCATGAAAATCTGCATCACACTGCTGGGTCTACCCACTGATGGCAGATCCAAAAGAGAGACCACCCTGCCGACTCACAGGGTTTCCTACTCTGCTCCCACACTTTTTAGTGTATTTTCAGGCATGTTATCAAATACTTTCAATGAGGATGAACATGGCTTCAGGGTGAGCTATCACACTGATGTCAAATTCTTCAACTTGAAAAGACAATACCAAAGTGGAGGGATTGTTGGTGCATAATCTTTTGTTTGCCAATTATTGTGCACTCAATGCAGCCTCTGAAGCTGAGATTTAATAAAGTATGGATTGATTCTCTGATACTTGGGCTAATTTTGATGTAACAATTAACACCAAGAAAACACATGATGCATCAGCCAGCACTACACCATCCATATGTGGAACCATCTATTATGGCAAATGGAGAAATTCTGAGTATTGTGTTCACTTATCTTGGCAATGTCCTTCCCAAGGAGGTACACATTGACAATGAGGTTGACACTCTCATTAGCAGAGCTAACTCAGTATTTGGGAAGCTCCAAAAGAAAGTGAGGGAGAGAAGAAGTTTAGACTGACTATCAAACTGAAGGTCTACAGAGCTGTTGTGCTTATCTCATTGCTATATATCTGTGAAACCTGGACAGTCTACCAGTACCATGTAAGGAAACTTGAATCACTTCCATTTAAATTTTCTTAGGAATATTCTGAAGATTACCTGGCAGCAGAAGCTATCAGAATTTGAGGTCCTTTCTCGAGCTATACTGCCTAGTATTCCAACATTACTACACAGAGTGCAACTGCATTGGGCTGAACACATTCTTAGAATGCCAGAGGTACACTTGCTCAAAAAACTATTTTATGGAGAACTCACAAATGTGAGTGATCACTAGGTGGAGCCAAGATGGTGACAAGAAAGGATCATGTCTTAGGTGCTCTCTCATAAAACTCATAAGCTACAGACTCTAACTAAAATTTCAAGACACAGAACCCACAGAGGGACCCAGTGAGACAGTTTTCCTACTCAAGGTAACCTGGAAAAGAGCAGAAAGGCTATGCATCCAGGGTGGGAGGGGTGGCCCACCAGAGGGGTGGTCTGCCAGAGGGAAAGAACTTCAGCCACCCAGAGGCAGCCCCAGGGCGCTGGGAGCCATGGCTCACAGCAGCAGGGGAGTTTCCTGAGCTATGCCCTGGGTATCACCAGGCACAGATTGGGGGAACAGCGGGGGACCTCTGCCAGAGCCAGCATGTGGAGCCCAGCCCTCAGGACACACAGCAAGCTGCACAGCCAAGTTCCAGGAACAGAAGCAGGGAGCCGGTAAGTAGGAGCCCGCAGGGCATGAACCTATTGAACTCAGGGAGGGGAGTGAAGAGAGACTGCAGAGCTCTGCTCCTGGAACAGGACTCTGGGGCTCTGACCACATTCAGATCCTGATCACAGTCTAGGTCTCTCCATAGAACAACAGCCCCCCCCATCTCAGCCCCATAGCAGAGGGGGGTGCATATGGTCTTTCACAGACCAGGAGGGAGGACAGAGCCTCACACACTGAGATCCTTGTGGGAGTGTCCCAAGAGCTCAGGAAGCACCCCCAAAACAGGCTTAGGCTGGGAAAATGAGCAAGCTGAGAAAAAAAGAGGAACACCATTGAGAAATATTTTGCATATGAGCCCAAGAAGGATCAAAATACTCAGTCTGAAGAAGAGGAAGCACAAGCTCCTGCATCTAAAGACTCCAAGAAAAACAGAAATTGGGCTCAGGCTATGACAGAGCTCAAAAAACACTTTGAAAATCAAATGAGGGAGTTAGAAGAAAAACTGGGAAAAGAAATGAGAGAGATGCAGGAAAAACATGGAAATGAAGTCAGAAGCCTATTCAAGGAAATGCAAAAAAATTCTGAAGAAAATAGCATGCTAAAAACCAGCTTAGGTCAAATGGATAAAACAGTTCAAAAAGTTATTGAGGAGAAGAATGCTTTAAAAAGAAAAACTGGCCAGATGGAAAAAGAGACAAGAAAACTCTCTGAGGAGAACAAATCCTTCAGACAAAGAATAGAATTCAGGGAGACTGATGAATTTACCAGAAATCAGGAATCAATACTTCAAAACCAAAAAAATGAAAAATTAGAAGAAAATGTGAAATATCTCATTGAAAAAACAACTGATATGGAAAACAGACTTAGGAAAGATAATTTAAAAATTATTGGAATACCTGAAAGTCATGATCAGGAAAAGAGCCTTGACATCATTTTCAAAGAATTACTACAGGAAAATTTCCCTGATATTCTAGAAGCAGAGGACAAAATAGAAATGGAGGGAATCCACCAATTCCCCCGAGAAAGAGATCCCAAAAAACCAACCCCTAGGAATATTATAGCCAAGTTCGAGAACTCCCAAGTCAAAGAGAAAATATTACAAGCAGCCAGAAGTTGAAATATCGTGAAGCTGCAGTCAGGATCACATAGGACTTAGCAGCAACTACATTGGAAGCTTGTAGGGCTTGGAATATAATATACCGGAAGGCAAAAGAGCTTAGAATGCAGTCAAGAATCAACTACCCAGCAAGGCTGAATGTCCTCTTCCAGGGAAAAAGATGGACTTTCAATGAACCAGGGGAATTTCAAATGTTCCTGTTGGAATGGCCAGAGCTCCACAGAAGGTTTGATCTTCAGATATAGGACTTGGGTGAAACATAGAGATTGGAGGAGAAGGGGAAAATATGAGGGACTTAATGATGATGAACTGCATTTATTCCTGCATAGAAAAATGACACTGATAATACTCATATGAACCTTCTCAGTTAATAGAGCAGGTAGAGGGAGCTTTTATACTCAAAGCACAGGAGAAAGCTGAATTTGAAGATAAAATATGATGTAAAAATGGAGTCAATAGAAAAAAGGGAAATAAATTAATGGGAGAAAGGAAAAAAGAGAGGGTGAATAGGCCAAGATATTTCATATAATAAGATTTTTCTTTATTACAATGAGCTATTGCAATGATATGGAAGGGGGGAAGGCAAGGGGGAATGAGGGAAACTTCGCTCTCATGAGAGGTGGTTAGGAGAGGAAACAGCATATATACTCAATGGGGTATAGACATCTGGAGTAAGAAGGAGGGGGGCCAGGGGAAGGGGTGGGGATGTGAATGAATGAGGAGAGGATGGACCATGGGGGGAGAGTGGTCAGATATAATACATTTTCTTTTTTACTTCTTGCAAGGAGCTGGGATTGGATGGCCTGTCCTGGACCATAGGGCCAGGTGGATGCTGGGCCTAAGGGGTAGTATGGGGGGTCAGGGCCTCTTGGCCCTAGAGCAGGGGATCTGTCAGCTGTGCCACTCAGCTACCCTACATCAGAGTCAAAGGAGAGAGAAAATAAATACATGATAGTGGAGAAATATGAAAGGAGGGAAGAAATACGAAAGGAGGGAGTTGCGATCAGCAATGGCAATGGTGGAAAAATATGGAAGTAACTTTTGCCATGGACTTAGCATAAAGAATGTGATCCACCCACAACAGAGTTGTTGGTGTTGGAACAAAGACTCAAGCACATATTTTTTATCATTATTATTTGGGGGGGTTCAGGGCAAATTGGGCTGGGTGGACTGCCTGGGGCTGCATAGTGGGGTGATCATCTGAGGCTGGATTTGGACCCAGGTGCTCCTGGCTCAAGGGCCAATGCTCTGTCTGCCACCCAGCCACCCCTACTATTATTACTATTTTATTTTATTTTGGGTCTTTTTTTCTTTTGGGGGGGTTTTTGCAGGGCAGGGGGGTTTGGGTGGCTTGCGTCATACTGCTGGGTTGGATGTACAGGGCTGGATGTGGGCTCAGGTCCTCATGGCTCCAGGACTGGTACTCTGTCCATTGCACCACCTGGCCATACCTACAATTATTACTATTTTTTTATTTTAATTTTTTTCTCTCTCCTTTACTTTATCACTCAAGCAAGTCTATATTTATGGGGGGGGTATTTCATTTACTCTTAAACAAGAATATTTTATTAATGTAAAAACATTATTTGTATAAAATGAGAATAAATATTAAAGAAAAAGAAAAAAAATATGAGTGCTCACAAGGGGGGTTGGAGTCAGAAGAAGCAATACTGTGACATCCTGAAAATCTCATTGAAAGTCTTAAGAACTGATTGTACAGCATGGGAGATACTGGCACAGGACTGCCCAGCATGGTGTGCTCTCATCAGTGAGGGTGTAGCACTCTGTGAAGAAGGCAGAATTGAAACATTTCAAAGAAAATATGGCATTCATAAATTTAGAGCTCCCACTCCAGTTGTTTACATGGACTATTTGTGCCTAATCTGTGGTAGAGCATTCCAAGCTCATATTGATCTGATCAGCCACAGTAGGATACATTGTAATTTGTCTCAAACATAGAGATGTCATTTTGGTCTTCAATAATGATGGAGTTTGAACCACCCAAACAACCAAGCAAAAAGAAATGAGATACATTTATAAGACATCTGGTAGTTAGTCAAAGGAAGTTTACTATACCATTGTAAGGGAATGATATTCTGCCACGACACTATATTGCTTCAATTGGTACCAGCTTGGTCATACTAGTATGACAGACCTGGTATCTTATGAGCAAAGTTTTGTTATCTGGAAGTTATAGAAGTGGTTTGAGCCTTATTTCCTAGGACCAATTTAAGACTTGAAGTTACTTTCAATCCCTTTTAAGGAAAATAGAGCCTTAGAAAAAAAAATAACCTAGTCGCATAGCAGGGACTATAGATCACTGCTCACCAGGGGATCTGACTTCAGATCTGACAGTTACTACTTGTATGATCAGGAGAAGTCACTTCTCCATTCCAGATTTCAATTTTCTCAGCAGTATGTGAGACAAATATGGCCTACAAAAATATTTATGTCCAAAAGTGTGGTTTAGCTATGGAGTTAGCTATCTCTGGAATTTTTATCTACTTCACTACAAGAGAAACTTTGATTCCTGCTTGGAAGGGAGCAGAAGGGTCAAGAAGACCTACCACTCAATTCTCCTCTTAGAAAGGGGGTACTAGACCAAGATAATCTCCCTCCATCTCACCAGATATTGTTTGTCTAGAAGCACCTTTTTTTAAGGTTGAAAAGCAACAATGCCCCAGTTTCCCTGTTCACTAGCCCTTGAAGGGTAAGGCTACCTAAAACTTATACATGCAGGTCTAACTACCAGATCCTAGTTACACAAAAGATCATCACAATTGGTGAGTATTTTACTAAGTGAATAACAAAGAGAAATATAAATTCTACATAGTAGCACACACCTAGAAATATGTGCTAGATGGGAATGAGCTGAGCTCTCTGTCAACCGAAAGAAAGAACACAAGAAAAATTCCCTTAGCTCTCTAGGGAGGTCAGGTGGAAATCACAAACATTTGGGGGGATTCATTATCTCCTCTCCCAGCAGGAGAATCTATCTATTTTGGTTCCTTGGAATTAGTTTTAAGAGTCAAGTTGCTTATGTGTTTCTCTATTAAAGTGGGGATGAAGAGTCTCTCTACTTTCCACAATTCTCATGCCATTTGTACCTTCTCGCAGGAAGTCAGTGTTGACTCCTCATTATCTCTATCAAGCAGAATATTGCAGTCTTGAAACTCAGGTTACATGTATTGTAAGAGAATTGAATTAAATGGCCTCTGAGGTCCCTTCAAATTCTAATACTGTGGTTTAATCTCTTCTCTGAGTTCTACAGATATCTATGTGTCTTCTTTTACATTTCTATGTAGTCTTGCCAGTTGGAACTATTCCCAGGGTTTATCTTGAGCCATTTGTCACTGTGTGACTAGTCTACAGACACAATAATGCAACCTCTTGAGCATATGGGGCAAAACCCCACAGTCAGTTGAGGGGGAGTATTTTAGGAGAATGGTACTATTAACTCATTCACAAACATACTTCTGTCCCTCTTGTCACAAGATGGGTCCCTAGGAAGGAGCTCCATGACTTTGGGATCATCCTTTCTGGCTCTAGATGGACTAGAACAACAGAGGAGGCAATGCTAGAGACCACAAATCTGATTCCTGAGGCTAACCCAGGATTAGACCCTGAGTCTCTTCCTCCTTTTTCTCTGATGAAAGTTCTTTGGAAAAACCATTCCTGATTCTGTCCACCTGAAAAAAGAAAAACCTTCATGTATTTGAAAGATGACCACATGGAAGATAAATAGGTGTGTTTGTGTTTGTATTTGTGTGTGTGTGTGTGTGTGTGTGTGTGTGTATGACTATTCCTGAAAAGGCAGAACTAGGAATAAATGGGCAGAACCAAAAGAAACAGATTCTATTTTGATGTGAAAACTAGAAAAACTCTTAACCCTTCTAACCACTCCAAGTATAATGCTTCAGGATGTCTTCTTTACAGTGGAGGTCTTCCAGCAGAAGCTAGAAACTGGATAAACATTGTTGCAACCATTTCAAACAGGATTCACTGTTAGGGCATGGACTAGACTAGGTGGCTTTTGAAACTCCTTCTATGGGTAAAGAATCTAATCATTACTGGGATTAGCACATCTGGGACATGAGTGACACAAGAAAGGATGCCTATTTATGACTGTAATACCCTTGAATTCCTAGTCTTTGGTGTT
Source organism: Macrotis lagotis (assembly GCF_037893015.1). NCBI lineage: Eukaryota > Metazoa > Chordata > Mammalia > Peramelemorphia > Peramelidae > Macrotis > Macrotis lagotis. The sequence goes on along the minus strand of NC_133666.1, from coordinate 623,355,935 downwards.
TATTGTATACACTTCAAAAATCTAATGACAAGACCAGAAATGCCATTGAAAGGCGAAGTGGAAACAGTTACCTGGGTATTTGGTCATTGTTAGTATTATGCCACAGTACCTTCATCCAGTGACCAAGAACTTTGGCTTATCTGGATTTAGCTTCTTATATGGATTAATCAGGAACCCAGTATTCATTCATAAACATGACTTGGAGTGCTAGCAGCTTTTGAGAAAAACAGCTTAGACATAATTAAACAGCTTCTTCCTTTCCTGCCTCTTTCTCACTCCTACTTTTGATGTTAGAGATATCTCTACAACTCCCATCACATCTGCATTTTCTTTCATCAGAAAGTGAATATTTGAATAAATCAGATGATTAGAGGCAATTGGATGACATAACAACCTTGAAATCAGGAAATCCTACTTCAGATAGTCACTAGCTATGTGACCCCAGGAAATTCATTTATTTTTTTTCCCTCAACCTCAATTTCCTCATCTGGAAAATGGAAATGAGAACAGCACTTATCACCAAGTTGTAAAGATTAATTAAGATGATGTATGCAAAGTATTTTGTAACCCTAAAAGAGCTATACATATGTGAACTATGGTTTTATGGTTCTGATCTGTGATCTCTTCTGCGATAGTGGACTGAAAAACCTCCAAGTCTCTCCAGGTTATGTGATTCTTTCCATGTGCCCCATATATTGTTGTTAAAATTGTTGTTAAGGAAATTATAACATCCTGGAAGATTTGGGGGAGAGGAGAGCAGAGAGGAAAGTCAAAGATGATAAAAGCTTATGAACCCTATGACTGTAATGGATGAGGATGCCACCAATGGAGTTTCACTTCACTTGGCTTCCCATCAAGAAATATTTAAGTGCTTATTTTGTCAAAGTCACTGTTAGGTGTTACGGATACAAAAATAAATATAAGAAATTTCTATTATCAAAAATCTTGCATTCAAATTAAGGAAGTTTCATATTTCATTATTTGCAATTTTATTTAAGTATAAATAGTTTGGGAAAAAGTTGTATTTTTACAAAAAAGAAAAAAAGCAAGAAAATTTATGACCAGTTAGTCATGCCTATGGCTGATTCCAGGAATCACTCACCCACAGATCTTTTATTCCTGGAAATTATACTGAAACTCTCTACTTCCACCTGATGGTAGTGTATTCCAGAGGCAAATTCATTTCTTTTAAGTAGGATAGAAAATTATAATGTCAAGAGGGGGAAGGAAAAAGCTTTAACTATATTAGGCTCAGTATGAGAGTGTGGACTCCCAGAGGGAATAGTGATGAAGGTGGTGTGATATGGGATATTAGATGAAGGAACTGTTGACAGTCTGTTCATGATCTAGGTGTCCCAAGTAAGGTATAATAAACTTCCAACCACTTGAAGAGATTATATTTATATTCACTGGGCCTTGCTCCTACCCTAGACTGCCAGCTGGTCCCTATATTTGATTGTAATAACCAGTGAACTCAATATTAGGTAAGGAACTTAGAGCTCTCCAGCAGCCTGTATGAGGGACAGTCAACTAGAAGGGTATTATAATAAAAAGAGACTGTTAATTTAATAAGAGCTAAAAATTATATTGTGCCAAGGAACTATGCTAAGCACATTACAAATTTTATCTTATTTGATTGTCACAACAGCTGTGGGAGGTAGATAGTATTATTCCCATTTTATAAACTGGGAATTAGAGGCAAACAAAGGTTAAGTAATTTGCTAAGGGTCACACAGTAAGTGTCTAGAGGCAGGATTTGAACTGAGGTCTTCCTGATACCAGGCTTGGCACTCTATACACTGTGCCACCTAGTCTTTGTACCAAGCTTGAACAACTAAGAAATCATAACCCCCAGATAGTATGACTATCAACCCCATAGAAAGGTCTTCATGGAGCTCTATTTGAAATCTTTGGGCTAATTCCCCATTTGACAAATGGTCAAAGGATATGCAAAATCAATTTACAGCTGAGGAAATCAAAGTGATCCATAGTCATATGAAAAATTTCTCAAATCATTACTTATTAGAGAAATGCAAATTAAAGAATCTATGAGATACAACCTCACATCTCTCAGACTGGCCAATATGACCAGAAAGGGCAATGATCAATGTTGGAAGGGATGTGGGAAATCTGGGATGCTAATGCATTGTTGGTGGAGCTGTGAATTCACACAACCTTTCTGGAGAGCAATTTGGAATTATGCCCAAAGGGCAACATAAATGTGCATACCCCTTAATCCAGCAATACCACTACTGGGTCTATACCCTGAAGAGATTATGAATAAGGGTAAAAACATCACTTGTGCCTAAATATTCATAGCAGCTCTGTTTGTGGTGACAAAGAATTGGAATTAAGTGAATGTCCTTCAATTAGGGAATGGCTTAACAAACTGTGGTATATGTATGTCATGCAACACTATTGTTCTATTAGAAAACAAGAGGGATGGGAATTCAGGGAAGCCTGGAAGGATTTGTATGAACTGATGCTGAGAGGAGCAGAACCAGAAAAGCATTGTATATCCTAATAGCAACATGGGGTTAACCTTGATGGACTTGCTCATTCTATCAGTGCAACAACCAGGGACAATTTTGGGATATCTGCAGTGAAGAATACCATCTGTATCCAGGGAAAGAATTGTGGAGGTTGAACAAAGACCAAAGGCTATTACATTCAATTTAGAAAAAAATTGTTATCTTATTGTATAATTTTGCTATCACTTATACTTTATTTTTCTTCTTTAAGGATATGATTTCTCTCTCATCACATTCAACTGAGATCAATGTATACCATGGAAACAATGTAAAGACTAATAGAATGCCTTTTGTGGGGGGTGAGGGAAGCAAGAATGGGGGAAAAATTGTAAAACTCAAAATAAATAAAATTTTTCTTAAAAAACAAAGAAATCTTGGGCTAGACAGATGGTGCCTAATTATATTGAAATCCAAAGGCAAGACAAATGAAAAAGATGACAGACATTGCCCTGGGATACAGTGAGTGACTGTGTTGCAAAGCAATCAATAGTTGTAGAGATAATTTACCTTCAGATTATGAAAGTAATTAAGTTTAATAAATGGATTTCTTAGTAACGTCAAAAGTCTCTATGACATTTTGTCTCAATAAGATTAATATAGTCTCTGTAAAATGACAAGTCAGGATAAAGTTATCTTACTGCAATCAGTCATCACCTTTAGGGGGAAATCAGCAACATCTGGATCACAAACAGTCCCAGGAGCAGCCTTCAAGAATCCCATCGAGACTAATGTGTCCATACCATAGAGGAGATTACAAAGAACAGCCCCTGTACTTACAGTTTAAATCAGCCTTCAAACAAAAAGGGTTCTCTGTCAGGTTCTAAGATGTGCTTCAAATGGTGTTTTCAGTATCCCAGGAACTGGCCATCTGGAAAATACCTCAAGAGAATGTTTTTGCTTAGGGAGGATGTCCAGTTTTCCCAAAGTTTAATCGTTTTTCAACCCACTTATTCAGATTTGGGCTTATCTCCACAGTTTGAGGTTCAGATAATGGACAACACTTAGTGAGGACAATATGGGTTTTTACAATACTAATACAATGAAATTGGTGTCTTTGTTGTCTAACTAAGCACTAAGTGCTCTACAATGCCTGCTCAACTACCTTCATAGTCAGTTAGCATGAATTGTTCTCACTGCCCATTCCACCCAGGTAAATCTCCACAATTTTGGTGTAGACGTTTTCCCAACTCACCAACTGATTTAAGTCCTCTCAGTTTCCCTCAACCTGGCTAGCCTGATTTATGAGATGTTTTTATCAGGGTATGGCTGCTGTACATGCTATAGCTTCTTGGAGTCACAGATGAGAGCTGGGTGAAAGATGGACACTAATAGTGGATGAGCAGCCCTGAAAAGGACTAGATGCAGAGGTATAACTAGGAATCTTTCTATCAGATAAAAATCTGCTCTCAAATCAAGAATGGTGGGAGCAAACACTGGAAATCAACTTCACAAAGGGTACAATTTTAGGGGTATGCCCCAATTTGTCAGGGTTGGGGAGGCTGTCACTTAGTGAAGTGACTTAGTCTGGGTTATGGAGACTGGGAGGCAAACCATCTAGAATCTTTCCAAATTAATTAATTATTATTACTAACTCATCTCTATACTGTTAAAGGGGTGAAAATAGTCTGCCTCTGATACCAGCTGTGTGAATTTAGTAATTTAAAGTTCGGATCTATTTCTTCATCTGAAAAAACAAAGAGTTTGTATTAGATTGCTCAGTGATCCTAAGATCTTTATAAAATGAAAGTGTAACACATTTTAAAATGAATAATCATATAAAAGCATCTTTTCAAAGTTCTGTATTCTCAGGCTTCCTTGCTTTGGAGTAAGGCTCTGGTCATCCCACCCCTAGACAAGTCTTTAGATAGATGCCCCATGAGCTTCCTTCAGGTGGTGAGAATCTGAGGTTTTAAGATTTTCCAGATATTTGATGAAGTTAAATTTAACTATAACATAGATTTCCTGGAGAAGAGTACTATCATACAAAGCTAGAGATGTGTGTTAATTTGGATTTTATCCTCTGAGTAATGGGAAGTCTCTGAGGTTTATTGAGCAAGGGAGAAATGTTGTTCAAGTTAGGTTTTCTTTTTTCTTCTTTTTTTTCAAGGCAATGGAGTTAAGTGACTTGTACAAGGTCAGACAGCTAGGTAATTATTAAGTATCTGAGGAAGGATTTGAACTCAGGTCCTCCTGACTCCAGGGTCAGTGCTAGATGCCCCTTAAGTTAGGTTTTAGGATCTTTCTCATAGTATTGTAGTGATTTAACATTTTCCAGCTAAGAATCACTACTTCTCCCAGGAATGCAGAGAGAAAAAGAAAATAGAGATTTATTAAGAAGTTGCAACACAAAGGAAGTGATGGAAAAGTTAAAGAGAGATTAAAGAAAACTGCATGAATTGCTAAACAGACATCTGAAAGTAAAAAGAGACAGAGCCTTAAGTATGTCCTCAGGGTCCATGGGAAGAAATAGTAACTTTGGAGTTTCCCAAATCCCTCATTGGAGAGTTTGCCTTTTGGGGAGGAGTTAAAGGTCTCTGATTCTGGCCTGGGTAGTCTCAAGATGAGTTTTTGGTTCCTGCATAGTCTACCTTGCTTTATCAATGAGAAGGTGGCCAAGGTCAGATTGGAGATCAAGATGGAGTGTTTTAACAGAGAGAGACAGAGGAAGAGTGAAGATTATTAAAAGTGCAAACAAAAGATTTACAAAATTTTGTTCCAATTAATTTCAATATTCTCTATGCCCAGGGTTCTCTGCATCAAAAGTATTTTCAGGATAGACAGAAGGAGACATGAGTGGAGGTAGGGCCTAGGGAGAGTTTGAGTTTATTGAATTTCTTCTGAATTTGGAAAACATTAACACTGGGCAAGTTCTTTCTTTTATTGAGCATAAATTGACTTTCTTACAACTTCAGGGGGAAGCAGTCAAAGTATGTTTCAGTTTTCACTGGGAATGGTAGGAACTTGAACTATCTTTAAATTGAAGAGGGATTGAGCTCATTCCAATTGATTTCATAGGACAAAATACAGAGCAGGGTACGTATGTGTGGATTGAATTGTCTGTGATATAAATTAAAATGAATGAAAAATATTTATTAAACGTTTACTATATGCAAAGCACTCAGTAAAACCCTGAAAATATAAGCAGATAGATAAGAAAGTTCCAATTATCAAGGAACTCACATTCTAATGGGGGAAAAAATCACACATGGAAGATTTTAAGTGCAAGTCAGATGGAAAGGTCCCATGTCCTTAAGGTGAAGTGGCAAAGAAGATGGTCATATTATTTTCACTGACAAAGATATATCAGTTTCTGATGTTTAACCATCTGACAAGGACTTTGATGGTAAGACTTTTTTTTTTTAATTTCTGTTTCTCTAGGACTTGTGGCTGCAGCACCTGCAGGTGTGGTTGCCAGACTGCAATCTCATAGGAACTATTTCCTAGTGTGATGACTGTGGACTAAGGACTGGAAATATTGCTATTCCCAACACTTTAGAGTTCAGGATTTGGGGCAGTGTCCATTTGGATATGAAAGAAGATGGTGGTTCTAGCTGCTTGTACATATTATTCTGCCTTTGTTTTCTCACAGTACCTTTGTTTGTTAGGCTGGCTTGCTTGTTGCTTGACCTGTGAATGACAGTTGGTGGCAGTTGATGAAGATAGTTGTCCTCTTCTCCATGTGGTGTGTGTGTGTGTGTGTGTATGTGTGTGTGTGTGTGTGCGTGCATATGTGTTTGTGTTTCTGTGTGTGTCTCTGTGTGTATGTAAGGGGCAGATTTTGTCTCAGATAAAGGCATAATTCCTAATAATCACCTGTCACACAGTGGGTCATAGGTTTGTAGATTTAGATGTGGAAGGCATCTTAAAACTTATATACTGTTAACTATCTAGGCTAAAAAATGAAATAACAAAATTAAGTTTTATAAATGAAGTTTTATTCTCTAAGATCTTACCAATAACCCATGGAGAGATGATACAAAATTTTGGGGGCATTTTACACAAAAACAACAAAGATTCATAAAATAAACAGTAATAAATGAGATTTCATATGGGATGATAGTTCTACAATATGATCCTCCCATAACTTATAATATTTGCTTCAAATTCCTATTGATAAGAATCCTACTTAGGCTAAGAGGAATGTTTACATAAAGCCAAAGAATTGCCCTCTCTTCATTGAAGATGTCTTTATCTTGTGGTTTGTTGTTCCAGATGAAGGAATTTATTAGTGCTATCACTGAACTGAACAGGTAGTATTGAAATAGGCCAAACCAACATTTCAGATGTAGGAGACAGGTCTTGACATGGTAGATTGACATTTTTACACATTGAAACAGATTTATAACTATTAGATTCAGATTTATAACTATTAGTTTGATGTGAAGAGATCAATTTTTGAACAGAAATACAGAACTTAAGAGTATCAGACTTAGACAGTATTTAAATTCACTTCTATTAAGATTTTTATGGCTTCCCAAGTTCATCCAGTTAAGAAAGCTCTAATTTAGGATTTTAACTCTTTGGAAAAAGAGAGTTACCTCTCCAATGAAAGGTAGAAGAGTATTCTATTCTAGAGAAATGGTAAAAAAATATTTTGCTCAGATGGGATAGAGGAAGAATGATTCTGGTCTCTGATGGTCTTTTATCTGATGTGCTGAGGGAGGAGGTTGTTGACATTATACTTTTAGGGATGAAATCTGGGGAGGTGTCAGATAGTTGCTTATAGACCCGAGAAGTTTTTAAGGATTAGACATTCTGTGCAATAGGAGGGCCTTCAGTCATCATGACTGGGTTACCCCGAATCACTCTTAGTGTCTTTAGCACCAGAAACTTTAAGTAATTTTCTGGAAAGTGATAAAATCATCAACAGAAAATGCAACAGCTTCCTGGAAGGCTTAAAGTTTGATACACACACACCTGTAGATTTCAATCTTAAATCTAGATAAACAGAATTCTTTAGGGTCCCTAGGGAGATGAAAGAGGTGAAAGAGGTGAAAGAGGTGGTTTAGAGTAAACCATGAATCACTGTGTCAGTGGTTGGGAATCACACTGTGATCTGTTCTCATATGGATTCAATATAAAAAACCCAGTAATCCCTGTAGTATACCTAGTATTCTTACTAAGGAGCTTGTGCTCTCTTTATGATACAGAGAACCATGGGCATAGGGAAAATGGAAATTCATTGGAAACAAAGTTTTGTAAACATTTCACTCTATTTAAACACTCTGTCTTGACCTCCAGTCTAACCTGGTAAGGCTAGCTAGGTTACACAAGACCACCCAGATCAGAAACAGAAACTGTAGATCTGTAGATTCCTGATCCCTCCCCCAAAGAAAAACTCTCTAACGCTGCATTTGGGTGATTCCCAAGTTTGTTCTCTCTCTCTCTCTCTCTCTCTCTCTCTCTCTCTCTCTCTCTCTCTCTCTCTCTCTCAGCTACTAGCTTCTAGATTTCTGCTTGACTTGGCAGCTGGCCTGCCAAGATGAATTAGCAATCCAAGTTGCTTTTCTTTAATTTCTTAACTTCTCTATCACTTTCTTTTTAATAAATCTCTACTTTTCTATTTACACCTGCATTCCTGGGTCAAGTAGTGAACCTCACAGAGGAATACTGAACCGATGACAACAATTATAAGAACCTATTTGTTCTCCTTAAGGAATCAGCATCAAGAATGCTTGGAGGTCATCTACTCTGTGCTGTTTCTGAGAAGGGAATGCTGCATGTAACATACCAAACAATGGTCACATAGTCATTACTTAGTCTTTACTTACTATTTCCTGATATGACCCATCTTTCTCTTGGAAAGCTTCAGTTTTTGGAAGTCTTTCATCAAGCAGAACCAGGGCATTTTCCCTTTCAATGTAAAATTACTGCAAATATTAGAAGATAGCTTTCAATTGTGAGCTTTGACTTTCCTGTTCCAGACTAACCATTGCCATTTCCTCCTTCATATCTTCACTTAGCATGAAAAAAGTCAAGATGACTGGGGATGACCTTGGTCTTTTTAAATCAGGGTCTTTTCACAAGTTTCAGTTTTTCTAAAGCAACAACAATGAAATAATTAAGGTCTAGGTAAGAAATGAGAGAAAAGATGGTCTAGTTTCTCACTACAAAAGAATCAACTATGATGAAAAGACCTGAAAACAATTGCTATTTGCATTCACTCAGAGAGTGAATGGAGAGACTTGGACTGGGACCTACTGTAGACCATTTAATAAAATTTAGAATGGTTTGGATTTAAAAGTTTGGTTAGTCAAGTAACTCCATTTGAATCTGTGTGGGACAATTGCCACTTAAATAAATTTCAGAGATCTCTCAAGCTATGAAGAGAAAGCTTTATTCTTTTCTCAAGGAACTGGCCCCAGTCAATTACAGAGATTGAGGCAAAAGCAAAAGACCCAAGAATCATATTTATCCTAACTTGACCCCCCCCCACACTGACCCACCCTCGTTAATGAGGAATGTGGTCTTCCCAATCTAGACTGAAAATTAATCTAAGGAAAAGAGCATATAATTCAAACCAAAACCACTTTATCTCTTCAGCCCCAGGAACTGAATGGACATCCAGATTTCAATAGATAAGATGGGGTCAGTTGACTCTTCACAATATCCCAGAAGTTGCTTTGTCAAGGGAGGAGGGTCACATAGTTAACTATTCTCCAATCTATAATATTCTACTGAAGAAATCTCAGACTTTATCCCACTCAATCCCTCCTCTTTTATTTTAATGAGATTGCTTCAAATTTCTGAGTAGGCCCTTAAGGCTAAATAACATCTCCCCTGATCACCTCCTTACTTCCAAGGGAAGATAAATCCTATAATCACCATGATAATAGGTACGTATCCCAAGTTACTGCACCTCTTTCCACTGCAAGTTTTTATACCAATGTCTTTTTTATTTTTTAGGTTTTGCAAAGGCAATGGGTTTAAGTGGCTTGCCCAAGGCCACACAACTAGGCAATTGTTAAGTGTCTGAGGCCGGATTTGAACTCAGGTACTCCTTACTCCAGGGCCAGTGCTCTATCCACTGCACCACCTTGCCGCCCCTATAACAATGTCTTTAGAAAGGTCTTCCTGCCTCCAAATTTGATCAAACTAAATTCCTGATGTTGTGCCATTGGATCAACCCCAAGAATTGCTAATATACCTAGTGATGTTCCTTAAAATATTTTTCTTGGCAATGGCCATTTCCATACTTTCCTTGCAAGTCCACACTAACTCATAATCAGAGTTTCCCTTAAACAAGTCCTCCAGTTGCCATAATTAATCTCACATGAGACTGAGGCCACCTATCTCTAAATTGTACAGTCCTGAATATATGTACCCTGCTTCTGCACATGTCCAGACATTTGACACTCCCCAGGTAAATATACTGGCCAGTTACCTATAAACAATAGTCACCCTGAACTGACTCAGTCACATGGCACTGGTGTTTCTCTCCTCTGGATCAGAATCCTGTGCCACAGTGCACCTCTGACCAGGGACAGAGAATCTAGGCCAGATCCAGGGGTACTGCTACCCAAGGCCAATTCTCAAACTATTGTGAACTACCAGCAGTTAGCCACACCAAAAGATTGGCCATTGATTTCTGTCAGCTAGAATCTCCTCCCACCTTTACTAATACCCCATTGTCTAAATCAGAGATAGGACTCTCCATATAGATAGGATGTATAGAATCTTGTAGATATAATTATGCCACCCAATAATGTCCCTCTTTTTCTCTCAATGGAGAACATTCATTTTCACCCTGCCTCCCCTCCTCCTTTCCATAAGAAGAAGGGCATAAGTAGGGGCATCACACAGAGTCAAGGGGAAGTTAAAGATAAACAATGTACACATTGGTGAGAGATGGTGGAGATGAACTGGTCCAGTGTCTCTCCTCTCTTTTCCTTCTCTTCTCCCTTGGAGGCATCCAATGTCCTTCAGCATCCTCTGTTCCAAAAAGTCCTCTCCAGCTCTGGTGACTAGTTGTCTTCTGGTAAAGAAACTGCTTAACATCTTACTCAGATCAAAACACATGTTTCCATTACAAAACAATGAGATTCTGGAATTTATTACAATTTACATTTTTGCCTTATTGCCATAATGACACACATATTTCACTTTTAACAGAAACTTCCATTAGTATTTTACTACATGAGCAAACTCCCAATGAGAATGATTGACTCAAGCTTGTAACATATATATTCAACAGTCATCTTTGTTCTAAGAGTACCAGGCATCTGGTTTAAAATAAAACAATTTTATCCTTTGCTCTTATTACAATAATGACTCAAACATCCTTAACCAAAATGAATTTTTTCCCAAATATTCCCATATTTTCCTTTTCCTGGTGTACTTATCTAACTCACATTCCTTTCCTAACTAGACCTCGAAACTGCAATTATCCTAAGAATTTCTCATTCTTCTTCTTACCTAAATACCCCCCTAACATAAAAACTAAGGAAACTTAATTCCCATCTTAGCACATAGCTGATAGCAGGTGTCAAAGCCAGACACCTAACCTGTCTCTGGCTATTAGATCCAATTCATCTAAAACTTCTTTTTCTAGTTTGCTTAATAACTAACTATAAAGGTCCAGGAAGTTAAAGGAAAATTCCTTTACAGATATAAGTATTGAATGTCAGTGTCCAGGCAGAGGTCACATGGGTAAGTCAAATGTCTTAGGCCAGATTTATTCTTCCAGGTGAGACATTATCCAAATATTATTTTGGGGAAATCAAGTTAAAGGGGTCCAACCTCAGCCCTACTGAGAAGCTGCCCCTTTGACTGTCCATCCCTGTCACCTGACATCTTTAGCCCACTGGCTTCCCTGGCTCCAATAATGGGACATTTAGCCAGTAGCATTTCCTTTTGTTGACCATCCTGGTATCTGACATGAGAGAAAATTGGTTAAAAGTCCCCTGGTCTAAAATAATTGTTTTACCTAGTTAGAACTTCCAGGGAATAGAATTAACTAAATTGCAATTATGATCTTAATGGGGTCCCAATTAATGAAACCCCTACCTAAAGCTCTGAGTATCCTTCCTGCTTCTTTCTAATTATGATTGGCCCTACAGGCCTCATCTCCTACTTCTTACTAGAGACATCCTTTGGTCTGTAATCATATCTACTTCATCTCTATATAAAGATGGCATATCAGATTCCCCTAGGCTAGAGAAACCTCCTTCTAGCCTGTTGTATCTTACAACAAATAAATGCCTCCTTTGTCCAGGAGATCCCATAGAGAAATCTCAAATTATCTTGTGTTTATCTTTCCCATATTACATGCTTTTCCTTCAAAGCAAACAATCACCACTTTGGAATGTACATATAGATCTAAAATATTCCCAATTCACATATATCGATAGAAACTTCTATACATAAATGTGTTTACCTTCTAGACATCCTCAATATGCAAATGGTTATTTTTGTTTTGGCAAGGCAATTGGGGTTAAGTGATTTGCCCAAGGTCACACAGCTAGATAATCATTAAGTGAGACCTGATTTGAACTCAAGTCTCCTGACTTCAGGGCCTGTACTCTATCTACTGAGCCACCCAGCTGCCCCTAACATACATTAGAACATCTTAGGTAGCTTTCCAACATGTATTATTAATTTCAATATAACAGAACAGCAATAAGAGTAGCAGAATAACACAAATTACTAGAATGAACAAGGCAATCCTTCCATTAATATTTTATTCATGAACCCATAGATCTATGCCAGAAAGGGTCATACTTTTCATATTTTCCTTATTGCCCTTCAAAGCAATCAGTCATTAATCCCAGGCTTTAACAATACAGTATTTAAATGACATTCACAAGAGATAACTAAATATTTCAAATATAATCTCTTTGCAGATACAAAAGAATATCACATAACTGATAAAAACATCTTATTCATCAATAACTTACCTTACAATGGGACCCACACCATTGCCATTTATTCAGAGCCCCCCATCAGCAGTCTGCAGTCACCAAGAGACAAGTCCACATTATTGATTCCTTTATAATTAAACATACATTGTTTTTTTTTTATTAGGTTTTTGCAAGGCAAGTGGGGTTAAGTGGCTTGTCCAAGGCCACACAGCTAGGTAATTATTAAGTGTCTGAGACTGGATTTGAACCCAGGTACTCCTGACTCCAAGGCTGGTGCTTTATCCACTATGCTACCTAGCTGCCCCAAACATACATTGTTAATATACATTAATCATAAGAGTCTATTTAAACATCTCATTCCCCTTGGAACAAGAGCAAAATGAACTTTGAAAATTTCTTCTATTACTATTCAACAGAACCATTTATACTTACTGTCCTGCCCTGTGATACCCAACCCTCACACCCTGTTATCTCTCATTCCCTCTTCTGCTACCTTATGCACTGTGGTTGATTTATGCAGTGTCTACTCTTCCATTCCTGTTTATCCCAGTCAATACCTTTTGCTTTTACTTAGGAAGAATAGCAATTTACATGGATAGTCTTGTTTTTAAACTGGCAATTCAATTCTTAAACTTTGTTCTAAAAAACCTGGCTGCAGTGCTCTCTCTCTCTCTCTCTCTCTCTCTCTCTCTCAGCTACTAGCTTCTAGATTTCTGCTTGACTTGGCAGCTGGCCTGCCAAGATGAATTAGCAATCCAAGTCACATTTTTTAAATTTCTTAACTTCTCTATCACTTTCTTTCTAACAAATTTCTAATTTTCTTTTTACACCTGCATTCCTGGGTCAAGTAGTGATCCTCACAGAGGAATACTGAACCCATGACAACAATTATAAGAACCTATTTGTTCTCCTTAAGGAATCAGCATCAAGAATGCTTGGAGGTCATCTACTCTGTGCTGTTTCTGAGAAGGGAATTCTGCCTGTAACATACCAAACAATGGTCACACAGTCTTTACTTAGGAGAACCCTCTATTTGGATTGAATTGTCTGTGATGTAAATTAAAATGAATGAAAAATATTTATTAAATGTTTACTATATGCAAAGCACTCAGTAAAGCCCTGAAAATATAAGCAGATAGATAAGAAAGTTCCAATTATCAAGGAACTCACATTCTAATGGAGGAAAAAATCACACATGGAATATTTTAAGTGCAAGTCAGATGAAAAGGTCCCCTGTCCTTAAGGTGAAGTGGCAAAGAAGATGGTCATCTCAATCTTTTAATATTATTTTCACTGACAAAGATATATCAGTTTCTGATGTTTAACCATCTGACAAGGACTTTGAGGGTAAAACCTTTTTTTTATTTCTGTTTCTCTAGGACTTGTGGCTGCAGCACCTGCAGGTGTGGTTGCCAGACTGCAATCTCATAGGAACTATTTCCTAGTGTGATGACTGTTTTCTTTCAAATCATTTGTTCAGCTCCAAGTCACAGCAAATTTAATGTGAACCCTAAAATCATAAGAACCTTAAAACATAGGGTTAAAATGATATGACAAAATTGGATTAGACATGAAGTTTTATTATATGGGCTTTACTAATCATTTATAGGTGGAGATCATTCTAGTTATGACTATCCCAATCTGAAAGATATCAGAAAACTTAGAAAGCAACAAGGCAAGGGGAATAGAATATACATAAAAAGACTAGACAAAATTTTACCATCCTTCTACAATGTCATTGTGCCTGAGGGAAATAACTTTTTAAAATTTTAAATACCAGGAGAGCAAGGCAAGCACTCCTTTAAAATTATAATGGACACAATTTTTCTCTGGACATAGGAAGATAGGACAAGTCTTCCTTTCAAAATCTAAGGAGGACACATTCCATTCCTCACAATAGGTAAGAAAAGTTGACCTTTGACCAGGAATAATTGTAAAAATTTATAACAATTATTTTACTTAACACCCCAAAACACAAGATATCTTACAAAATGTGAGTGAATATTGGATAGAGCACCCACACATAAGGGTATGACTCCCCATGTGGATAGAAAGATCACATGTGATAAAAGAGGAAGAAGGGGAAGAAAAATGAAAGAGAATGAAAGAGAACAAGAACAAGGAGAAAATGGCAGCAATTAGCAGTAATACTTGTTTTGAATTACTATGGTCCACAATGTAGTGGATGACCTTGGCTTTTTTAAACTAAAGTTTAAACTAATATTTGGAATCATGAATACCTTATTTCAAAAATGTGACCTCATAAACTTACTAGGAGTAAGGAACAAATCACTTTATCTCTGTTTAACTTAGTTTTCTCCAGTGTAATATGGGAATAATAATAATAATAGTACATACTTCCCAGGGTTGCTATGAAGATCAAATGACAATCATTGTAATTCATTTGGTACATACAGTATCTAGCACATAGTAAATTATTTCACATGAAGTGATATAAAAGATCTATTAAAGTGGAGGGGAAGCTGGTTGTGTGGGAAATGGGCATTGCTTGAACCTAACTCTCACCAATAATGGCTCAAAGAGGGAATCATAAACACAATCAGTTGAATTTAGAAATCTATTTGATCCAATAGGGAAGTAGGAAAGGAGGAGATTAAATAAATTGGGGGGGACTCACAGAAAAGAGGGCAGGTCAGGGGACATGGTACCTAGAAGTAAAATCCTGGTGAGGAGGGAAAAGGTGAAAAGAAAGGAAGGGTAAGCAGGACAAAATAGAATGGAGGGAAATACATAGGTAGTAATTTTAACAGTGAATGTGAATGGAATGAACTCTCCCATAAAATGAAAATGGATAAAAGAATGGATTAACTATCCTACAATATGTTTTTTTACAGGAAAACATACTTGAAATAAAGAGACATACAGAGATCAAGGTAAGGGGTTGGAGCATAATATATTATGCTTCAGCAGAAGTGAAAAAAGAAACCAGGGGTAGTTCCAATTAAAAAGTACAGCTAAAGAAGAAAACTATCTTGCTAAAAGGTACCATAGACAATGAATCAATATCAATACTAAACATATATGCTCCAAGTGTCACATCATCCACATTTTTAAAGAAGTTAAGTGAGTTACAATAAGAAATAAGCAACAAAACTATAAGGGACCTCAACTGTCCCCTCTCAGAATGCAATAAATTCAACTAGAAAATAAACAAGAAAGAAACTAAGGAAGTAAGTAGAATATTAGAAAAGTTAGATATGACTAGATATTTGGGGAAAACTGAATGGCAACAGAAAGGAATATATCTTTCCTCAGTAGTATATGGCACCTACACAAAAATTGATGATGTACTAAGGCAAGAAAAAACCCCTCAAAATGAAATGTAGAAAGGTAGAAATATTAAACATATTCTTTTTGGGTTACAATGCAATAAAAATTACATTCAACAAAGGAAAGTGGAAAGATAGATTATAACTAATTGGAAACTAAATAGTCTAATCCTAAGGAATAAGTGGGTCCAAAGAACAAATCAAAGAAACAATAATTTAAGTAAAGCAAATGAAAGGAATGAGACAACATACCAAAAATTATGGGATGCAATAAAAGCAGCTTTAGGGGAAATTTATTTCTTTAAATTCTTACATCAACAACTGGGAAAAAATAGAACAATGAATTAGGCAAGCAAATTTAAAAAAAAACTAGAAAAAGGGAAAAATTAAAAATATCCAACTGAGTACCAAATTAGAAATCCTGAAAAATAAAGAGAATAATAAAACTGAATGCAAGAAAATCACTGATCTGACAAATAAAACAGTTAATTTTATGAAAAAAGACCAATAAAATAGATAAATCTTTGGTTGATTTGATTTAAAAAAAAGATAAAAGAATGCCAAATTACCAGTATCAGAAATGAAAAGGGTGAACTTACCACCAATGAGGAGGAAATTAAAGACATGTGTGTCAATAAATTTGATAACCTGAGTGAAACAAATCAATATTTACAAAAATACAAGCTATCCAGATTAACAGAAGAGGAAATAAATTTAAATAATCCCATTTCAGAAAAAGAAATTGTAGAAATCATCAATAAACTCCCTAAGAAAAAGTCTCCAGGTCCAGATGGATTACAAATGAATTCTACCAAACATTTAAAGAATAATTCATTCCAATTCTACATAACTTATTTAAAAATAGGAGAAGGAGTTCTGCCAATTTCCTTTTAAGATGCCAATATGATACTGATACCTAAACCAGGGAGAGTTAAAACAGAGAACATTATAGAAAAAAATCTCCCTAATGCAAAAATCTTAAATAAAATTTTAACAAAGAGAATACAAGTTATTACTAGGATAATACATTATTTTCAGGTAGGATTTATATGGGGTAGGCTGGGATAGTTCAACATTACGAAAACACTCATTAGATTTAGAACAGGCATTGAGGAAACAAAACTATAATTCTGCAGATGATGATAGTCTACTTAGAAAACTCTAGAGAATCAACTAAAAAATGACTTGAAATAATTAACAACTTTGGCAAAGTTGTAGAATTTAAGATAAACCCACATAAAACATGGACATTTCTTGATTTGATCAACAATGCCCAACAGCAAGATACAGAAAAAATTCCTGCATAAACTACTTAAAAGTCTATCTGCCAAGACCAACTCAAGAACTATATGAAAACAAATTAACAAGAATTTTCATATAAATTAAGTCATATATAAACAATTGGGAAAATATTAATTGCTTAAGAGGAAGCTGAGCCAATGTAATAAAAATGAAAATTCTGCCTAATCTAATTTACTTATTAAGTGCTATATCAATTTTTGATAAAGCTAGTTAAAATAACTAATTTATCTGGAAGAATAAAAAAGGTCAAGAATGTCAAGGAAATTTATGGAAAAAATGCTAAGGAAAGTGACCTAGCAATACCAGCTTTCAAACTATATTATAAAGTAGTAATCATCAATACTATCTGATGCTGATTAAGAAATAGAGTGATGGATCAGCAGAATAAATTATGTACATAAGACAAAATATTTACATAAGACAAAAAGATGGAGGTAATCAAATGTTTGATAAATCCAAATATCCAGCTTTTGGCATAAGAAACTACTATTTGACAAAAACTGATGGAAAAACTGGAAAATATTGGAATATAACACCTACATTATACACCAAGAAAATGTCAAAATGAGTGCAGTCTAGGGAAAATTTTTTTAAGAATAATGATATATATGGGCTTGTTTGTGGGTCTCAGAGAGGAGTTAGTTGGTAGGGATTTAAGATTAGAACAAGAAGGGATGATTGTAGAAGCAATTTGCTAGAAGAAACAAGGAAGTATCCTCATCCATCATTTTGTATGCATTTATCTCTCAATCTAGGTATTATTGATGATTTTATTCTTATATCATAAGAATTTCTAATTGCACTCTGCTTCTCCTCAAACTAGGAACCTTCCTTTGCAACAACAACAACAATAACAACAACAACAACAACAAAAACCACCTGACATGATGACTACATTCAAAAGTAATGACAACATTATTCGTTTCTATTCAGAGAGGATGGAGATACATTTCCACATATGTCCTCCACAGCCAGGATTGGTCAATATAATTGTATAGTATTTGAATTCATTTTTAGCATTTTTCCATTTAAATTATTGTAGCTATTGTATATACATTGCTTTCTCATTTCCATTCACTTCATGCTGAAGCAATTCATTCCTAAAATACATGTCTTTTCGTTTTTCTCTGAATCCCTCATATTTTTTCTTAGTGACACAATAATTACATATACCATAATTTTTGCAACCACTCCTCAGCTGACCAGCATGCATTTTATTTCTAATTTTTTGTGGAGTTTTTATTTTGCTACAAAAATATGCTGCAAAAATATTTTAATGAATATGGCATCTTCATTTCTATTTTGGCCTTTCTTAGGATATAGACCCAACAGAAGAATATCTTACAAGTTAAAGATTTAAAGAGTTTAATGATATTTCTTACATAATTCCAGGATATTTTCTAAGTATGGTTAGACAAATTCACAGCTCCATCAGCAATATTTTAGAATGCCATTCCTCCTTAAACCCATCCAATGCCGATTATTTTACTCTTTAATCATCTTTGCTAATTTGTTGGGTTTGAGGTAAAGTCTCAGGATTATCTTAATTTGTATTTCTCTTATTATTTGTAATCTAAAGTCATATTGTTTTGTTTATTCATATTTTTCCTTTAAACTTTTACAGATTATAAGGACAATTTTTTATTAAGTTATAAAGGACTTGGGGCAGCTAGGTGGCACAGTGGATAGAGCATTGGCCCTGGACAAATCCGGCCTCAGACACTTAAAAATTACCTAACTGTGTGATCTTGGGCAAGTCACTTAATTCAATTGCCTTGCAAAAAGCAAAAAAAAAAAGATATAAAGGACTCAGTGTACAGGAAACAAAAACACTCAAATAGCCCATTAGATTCTTTCCTTGAAGTAAATATCTACAAATATCTCATAGTACCTATTTATTTCAGACCCACAGCAAATTAGCAGCTGACATGAAATCATAGAGTATTGGCAAGGTCCAAAACTCCTGACCCCTGGTAACATAGCTTTAATCTATGACCTTCAGGGTAATCAATTTGCATGTCCCTTTGTACTTTTCTGAAAAGTATGTTTTTAAGGCAATCTCCCTTTGGGTGATTGGTTTCCACCTCTTAGAATTCAGAAAACCTTAGAACTCTATGAACTCCTAATCTCAAAATTACTCATGAGATAAACCCAAGACAGAAATTGTCTGTTATTACAATGGCCAGTCTTTGCCCTACTTTCAGAAAAGTTTATAGGAAAAAAGGGTAGAAGAAAGCAGCTCTGACTGAGAGGGGAACGAATTCTGCTCTCACTCTGAATGCATCTTGCTGCCATGTATTCCAACTTTAAGTTGTTTTTGCTATTTTTGTAGAGGGGTTAAGGTAATCTGAAAATTCAGAGGAGATAAAAATAAAGAAAATAATCCCTGCTCTTAGCTTTCAGCTGGAGCTATTCGGATTTAGATAAAATCACTGATCACTATGCTACTTTATAACACTCTTGACAATGACAAGGAATTTGGGGACCAAATGTGCTTGCACTGAAAGAACAGGTGACTCATCTGTTGAGCCTTTGTATCCTTTGAAAGAATTTATACAACCTTTGTAAGAGGCTCATCCATTTTCTGAAAGACCCTGAATGTCCTGTGAGTCTTCCATATTGCACCACATTTTGCTGGACCTGTGTATTCTCTGCAATACATCTTTTAAACATTCTTTATTAATCTTTGCAACCTCTCTAAGTGCATTATCTTATTTGTCTCTTCTGTGGAACCTGGGCATTCTTTAGACAGGGGCATGCATTCACTTGAATTTCAGGCACATTCTCAGCAGAATTTGGGCACTCTCTTTAAGGGTCTTCTATATTTTCTATCAAGGACTTGGGCATCATTTTCAGGATCTGACTGTTCCCTTTATGAGGAAACTACATACATTGTAAAGAGCTCTGCCTTATCAGGAATCCATGCACCTCACTCTATTTTTTATGTAGAACTTGTGCATTTCTTGCACACATCTGTGTATCCTTGGTCAGGATCTGTGTATTCTCTTTGTAGTTCCATATCTCCTATGTTTGGCTTGTGTATTCAACTGTGGGAACCTGTGCATCTTCTTTAAATGCTTTGGCATGATTTGGTGAGGTTTGTGAATCCTTTATAGTGTTGTCAGGGCTCCATTGCTCTCAGAGTTTTTGGTGAGCCTTGAGTCACTGTGGATTTACTGGGGAACACACAGTAATATGACTTCAGAGACACCTGGGACAAAAACAAGCAAGTCAGTTGAAGGGGATGGGGACAGTGGTAGGGACACTTGGGACTTATATTTGTGTAGACATGAAACCTGCCTGGGCTTGGACTCAGACTTTGGCTCTAGAGCAACTGAGGATAGAATGGAGAGAACAGTGTTACAGATGAGAAATGGGGACCTTGAAGGAGGTCTGCAGTAAGACAAAGACCTCATAGAGTAGAACAAGCCAATATCAGGCCTTACTTTGACTAATTCATTGAAGGTTTCCTAGTTCTTTCCCTCTCCCAGTCATCTTTTGGACAAGCTACTCCAAGTTCCAACTGTTTGAGGAGATTAAAAACTTTTAAGTAGCTGAAATATTGTTATGAGGAAGAGGAATTAGATTTAGGGCTCTTGGTTCCAGAAGGCAGAACTGGATAGAAGTTTCAGATGATATGTTTTGGCTCATTGTAAGGAAAATGTCTAAAGCATCAGAGATGTCTCAAAATTGAATGAGTTGTCCTGTGGAATAGTGATTCTTTATCCCTGAAGAGCTCCAAGTGAAGGCTGGAGGACCACTCAATGACAAATGTTGTTAAAGAGATTCCTCTGCTTAGTTTCGAGTTCATTAATTCAATTTTAACACCTTACTGACATCTATCCCTTCCTCTCCAGTCTCATTTATACCCTATAACACAGGCACTCAAAGCTAAATGCCTGCATCATTCTAGTCATCTCCCAATGTATTTTCATGCTTCTGATCTCTTATTTTATGGATCTCATCTCAGATCTATCCTCTTCTTTCCATCATACTAATAATCCTTCTATCCAAAGCTAAATTCATTATCTCTCCCTTCCATTGCCCCCAAGTCAACTTCTTTTGACTTTGTTAATCTGTCTCTGGTATCACCATTAATTCTTTACAATGATGGTTACTTTGGGATTATCTTTGACTCTTTCTGCTTCCTCATCCGTTACATCTACTGAAAGGCATTTTCCCCCTTTTATTTCAGATCATCTAAAATATTCAAAGATTTCTGGTCCTCCTGACTACCAGATCATATTCTTTGAACCCAGAATGGTTAGAAAAAGTTAAGGTCAGTGTCACATACTGGAATTGGTGGCATTAAGGAAGGCTCAGGGTGAGATTTCCCCACTGCTGATTATACCTGAGAATGCTCAGGAAAGATCATGGACAAACTCAATTGAATGTTCTTGACTTGGTCATTCTTTCTATCCATGAAGAAAATCTTTTAAAAAACAAATCTCTGGTTCTGATCACTTGAAAGGAGGAAAGAGTTTTACTCAGAATCAAGTCAGTGGATTGAGAATTCATATTCAGGAGTAGGCAATCCACTGCATTGCTAGAGGTCTGCTAAGAGAATCCCAGGGAATGACTTACTGTACGTTTTATAAAAAGGATTTGATTGTTTGATTGGACTCCTCATCCTTACCCCCTATAAGCTATCATTTTTTTTTTGGAATCTTGTCTTTTCTACTTTCATAATATCTCTCATGCCTATTTCCTTCTCTCTAATCATACAGCTATTTGTTGAGTTCAAGAGATACATGGGATGTTCAGGGGTATACTAACACTTTTGGGTGAGGGTTTATCAAATGTTTTTCAAGGTACTCATCCACCTTTGGTTTCCATCTGTCACCTTTCTGTCACTGGAGGCTTCAAGAAACTGTAGCAACTTGTCTTTGCAAAAGGTATAAACCAGGTTGAGGCTAACTGAATGACCTCAATCCCATGAGTTGAGAATAATTTGTTCCAATAGCCATGAAGGTGGTTGAAGTAGGTACTATGGAACAGTTAAAATGTGGCTATACATTGAAGTTGCCAAGGTCATCCACGCCATCCCAGGTTATCACCAATCATCCAGACTTTTATCTTGCCACTGGACTTTGATGATTCTGGAAGCATGTGAGACTAGTTTATGCAACTCTGTCTCACTGAAATCCAATTCATATATAAGTCAAGATATCATTCATTTGAAAATGAAGGACAATTAATGCCTTCAATTCAGGCCTTTTGTCAATTATGTAGTATTTTATAAGCATCTCACTTCATCTTAATATCAAACTTGAACTAAAAAAATGGAGATATTAGAGTTATTTCAACTATATTTCTAATTCTGGGAGGTTTCACAGACACAGAGTTTTCTCAAACCATAGTTCCACATCATTAGTTGGACATCTTTTTTTTCAGTATCCCACATCCATCTCAACATGTTCAAAAAACAGCTTTGCTCAGGTGTGGAATCTGAAATTGTGTTGACTAGATGTGGAACTTCCCCTGATTCTTCTAATTATCTCTGAACAAGGAGGTGGGATGGATAAAGAGTAAAGAGGGGGAATCCATTCATGATTCTTTCTAGGAAAGAGGGTGTTCATTTTATGACTCCCTCTATATGCCAACCATCTTTGGACTTCTATGTACTTCCAGATACCAACCTCAGGATCTACCAACATATAAGGGCTCTTGATGTAGGGAAGAATGAAGCATATGAAGTAAACAGGATGATGGGAAAGTTGAAGATTGGTGGAAGAATCTAGGTAATTCCAGTGCTCATGGTTGATCCTGGGGTTGAAGAGTATGCTTCCATGTTTTTATTGTTCCCTGATTTAGGTATTAGACTATATTTGTTTCATAACAGAGTTCTGGTAATGTGTTTTCTTTTTTCAAATTTTGAGAATAATTTGTGAGGTATGGATATTAACAATTATTTCAGAAATTGATAAACTTTTCTTGTGTCTCCATTAGGATCAAAATATTTTTCTTCAGTAATTCCTTTGTAGCTACATTTGTTTCATTTTTTTGAGATTGTTTTATTTAATATCTCTATCTAGTCTTCGGATAATTTGAGTACTTAATATTTATGACATTATTTATAATTTTTATGTTCTCAGTTTTATTTGCAGATAATGGTGCCTAGTATATTCTGATTATTTCTCTTATTTCTTCTGACTTTGCTGTGATCTCCCCTCACTCATTTGCTATTTTATTGATTTGATTTTTTTCCTTTAAGTCTGATTAACTAAAAATTTATTCATTTTGTCTTTTCAAAGAACCCGCTTTTAGTTTTTATTTCTATGTGAGTTTTGTTTCCAATTTATTTATTCCCCCCTCTCATATCTTTTCTTTTGTGCTTATTTTGAGTGTTACTTATTTGTTGGATTTTAGTCTTTAAAATTTATATACAGTTTATTAGTCATTTATTTTTCTATTTTGTTAATGTAAGATTTTTCCTTGAGGATAGTTCTAGCTACATTCCCAAAATCTTGATATTTTGTGTCTACATTATAATTCTCTTTTATTTAACTATTAGTTATCTTTGTTTCTATCATTTGTTCTTTAACCTACTCATTATTTAAGATTTTATTGTTAAGTTTCCATTTGGGTCTATAACTTTGTGGTCCTTGAACAAATTCCTATTTTAATTGCATCATATCTGGAATCATGTATGGATTATTTCTCAACTTTTACACTCATTTTCAAAATTTCTGTACCCTAATACATGGTCAATTTTTGTAAAAGTTACAGGTGGTGCAGAGAAATCTATCTATTATTTTGCTTTCTTATTGTCTAATCTGACATTCTTTAAGATAGAATTAAGGTTTCTTGATCTATGTATTTCTGATCAGAATTTAGTCTCTTAATTTTTAACTAATGGTTATAAAATATCAGTTTGCTATGTAAGGCCTGTCTCTTACAATGTTGGCCTCACTTGTTACAATACTATCTGATTACCTTCAATGTTAGTAGCTGATCAACAAACTTTAAGAGAAGAGAAACATCCTGGATGAGCAGAGAAATAATCCTATTGTTATTTGTAAACATTGGAATTCTTGTCAAAAGAAATTTTGAGTAAATCTTATAATATTTGAGAGACTTATATTGTAAAGCCATGTCATCTATGTGAAATCTCACTGGTTGGCCACCAAGAATTTTATTTTTCTTTGTTCAATTTGTATAAAATGACTCCAAAATGTTGTGTTAATGTTGGCATTGGAAAGGATGCTGTTCACCCATGGATTTTGTTAAGACCCTAGATAAATAAACTTCATTTATAAAACTAACTGTATTGTTTCATTTTAACCCAAGGAAAATTATGGTTAACTCTATTTAAAAGACATTGTAAGTCTTTTAACTCTAGTTTCTTCAGAAAATTGTTTAATTCTCTTTTCCTTTTTGCTTCTTTTTGTTAGATGAATCCAAAATCGATAGAGGAATATTATTGTACTATTATATATGTTTTCTTGAAGTTCAAATAATATTTCCTTTGTGAGTGTGGATGCTAAGGCATTTGGAGTTAATATAAGTTTATTATTGATATTTATTTTATGCTCCTTTAAGCATAGTATAATTTCTTGTTTATTCTTTTTTATTTTTTGAATGTTTTTTTGTTTTGGTACCATGATGGCAAATCCTGCTTTTTTTTTTTTTGGATTCATTAGATGTATAGTAATTTTTTCCAATCTCCTCCCTTTTATTTTGTATTGCCTAGAGTTCACATAGTTATTAAGTTTCTGAGACCAGATTTCAATTGAGGAAGGGGAGTCTTCCTTATTTCAGGCTTAGGATCCTTTCCATAGGGCCACCAGCTGCTCTGGGTCTAGTATTATTCAAATGACTTTTCTTTTATATTTAAAGGAGATTTTCCTGATGACTTATTGGAATTTTTTTTCCTTTTTTCTTAGCTTACATACGTTATTTCCTTCATTTTCATTAGCAACAGAAGGAACAATCTGACATCAAGGTACTTAATGAGAGGATGCTCATCTAAACACTGTAACATCTTGACATAACAGATAATATATTCACAAAGCACCTGGAAAAATAGTTGTGTTCTTCCCAAACTGAATATTTTGTCTCAATGCCTCACTTTTGCAGAGTTCCCTTCCAATCCAGGAATGCACTATTATCATCATGCATCAGTATCATAGGATATTGATCTCTTTGTGGCATATTGAAATGATAGGGAATCATTTCTACTATTATAGGTTACTTCAAATAAGGTGGAATGAAAACTATATAGGAGAGAAACTGAGGTCAGAAACAATGAAAAATAAAGAAAAAAAGGTTTCCTCCCTTTCCAGAAAAAAGTCTCTTTTATGTATTGTTTTAAACTTTTATTGATGGTATTTTCTTCTATTACTCTCCCCCCCCTTTTGCATTATTCTCATTGGCCACCAACCTTTCCCCAAATAGAAGTCTTTCCTTATAATCAATAAATATGGTAAATAAAACAAATCAACATATTCACTATCTTCAAATATATCCTTCTTTACATTTTTGTAGTTCATTTTTTCTATGCCACAAAAGAGGGTGAATTCATTTCAGTCTTTTAGAGTCATGATTGGATGCTACATTGAAGCTCTGAATTCCTTCAAAGTTTACACTACTTTGATGTTAGTACATATTTATATAAACTCTTTTCTGGGCTCTCTTCGCTTCATTCTGTTCAAGATAAGAAACCTAAAGGCTTACCATCCTCAATAAGGAACAGAGTTAGGAGAAATGAAACATTATGTATGTAAAGGAACAAGGAGGATAATTTGGTTGGAACATAGAAAAATTATTACATCATCAATCATTCTGGAAAGATTGTGAAGAACTTTAAACTTCAAAGAGGAATTTTTATTTTTATCCTAGAGGGAGCTCCATGAAACTTTCAGAGATGGAAATGGTCAGAACTTTAGCAATAACAATTTTTCATCTCTTTGGAGTATACTTTGGAGAAGAGAAAGGATTGACGTAGGAGATCAATTAGGAAATCTTTGCAAAAGTTCAGGAAAAAGGTGATCAGTTCCATCCTGAATTAGAATGGTTGTGGCATGAGTAGAAAAGAGCAAGTCAAAGAAATGTACAGTTTAATTCTAACCCTTGGAAACCACTTGCTATTTTGTAGTGAGATTTAGATTCTCAGGATGATAACTTGTTCTGTGTGACACAGGTGTCCTCTCAATATCAAAGAAAGGTAGTTGCTTCCTCTTTTCCCCTAAGATCAAAGATCCAAAAAACTCAACCTAGGACATTAAGGATAGTGGGGAGAGAGTAGAAGAGGTTGGGAGGAGCAAGGTTTTGGTTGAGGCCTGAGTCAAAGTGATGGGGAAACACAGTGATGCATCTCCTGAACTTCATACTACAAAAACCACTATGTAAAGGTGGAGCTTTGGGACTGAATAAGATTACTTATGACTACCTTCAGACACGGAGTATATGTAATGCAGAAGGTTCTTTTCTATTCATCAGCACAGAAAAAATTGGTAATCAATAATTACTAATTAGCAAAATAATTTTAAAATTTTCTCCTCTATCACCTCCTTTCTAGTCATATAACCCAAACTCAAGCAGAGTTTCTCATTAAGTTTTCTTCACATTCCAATTTTTCCAAGTGATTCTCTATTGCATTATGAACTAAAGGCCAAATTCAGAGGCCAGGTGCTAATAATCACTTTTTCATTTTAAAATATAGTGCAAGGGAATTTCCAGGGTGCATCCAAGATGGCACTGTGAAGCTAACATGCTCCTAGAACTTTTCCCTACCAAAGATAAATGAAGCCTCTGCACTGACATTAAAATTACAGATCCCACCAAGAAAAAGAGAAGATCCAAAGAAGTTTTCAATGGTAGACATTGTGGAGAATGTTTGGTGAAGTTCTGTCTCTTTGGGGGAAAAGGAGAAGTAAATCCAAGGGAGGTAGGAGAGTGGGAAAGGCAGGGGGAGGTTTTAAGCCACACTTGCAGTCAAGGTCCCAACAACTCAACAACAGCATAGGTCCTGGGAGCTAGACAGCAAACTAACCCCAAACAAAGTCTGATCCCTGGGAACACTGGGGCAAAAGACAGGACTGGGTTGGGAACAAACCACTGCATAGGTAGAACCTGGAAATAAAGGAGAAAATAAACCTCTGCAAAGACAAGGCCTAGACTGCACAGGCAACATCTTGGCCAATGACAAACCAGGGATAAGACACCAGCCCCAGCATAAAAAGCTTGGCTCTATACATCCTATACCCAAAGAGCAGAGTTAAAAACAAACAAAGATGAGCAAAATAGCTAAAAGAATGCTCACTTATAGAAAACTACTTTACAGATAAAGATGATAATAATGCCATGTTGGATGAAGAAATCAGTGAAAAATTACTCACAGGGAATGTCTCAAAAGAGTCTTTGACTTGGTCTTAAATCCAAAATCTCATAAAAGGGACTAAAAAAGAATTTAAAAACCAAAGAAGAGAGGAAGAAGAAAAATGGAAAAAAGAAAGGAGAGTCATGCAAGAAAATTATGAAAAATTTACCAAAGAAATTAAATCCATTGAAAGTAAAAATAGCCAACTAGAAAAGGAAACACAAAAATTAATTGAAGAAAATAAAATCCTAAATATTAGAATTGAATAAATACAAACAAGTGAATCTATGATACTACAAGATTCCATCAAACAAAAAAAAAGATGGAAAAAATTGAAGAAAACATTAAGTACCTTTTAGGAATCACAAACCTCCTGGAAAATAGATATAGAAGAAATAATTTTCAAATCATCAGATTGCCAGAAAGTCTAGATAAATAAAAAAGAACCTGAAAACCATCATGTAGGAAATTATCAGGGAAAACTGTCCAAATGTGCTAGATCAAGAAGACAATATAGCCTTTGAAAAAATACACAGAACCCCTCCAGAAAGAGACCCCAGGATCAAAACTCCAAGGACTGCTATAGCCAAATTCTAGAATTCTCAAAGGAAAAATTCTTGCAAGCAACAAAAAAGGAAGCAATTTAATTACAAAGGAAACACAATCAAACTCACACAGGACATAGCAGCCTCAACACTGAAGGACAGAAGGACCTGGAATACTGTATATTGGAGGACAAAAGACCTGGAATTACAACCAAGAATTTACTACTCAGAAAAATTAGGCATATATTGTCAGGGGAAAAGATGAATGTTCAACAAAATGGAGGACTTCCAAAATGTCCTGGTCAAAAGACCAGAACTGAACTGAAAATTCAATTGCCAAAGGCAAATGAAAAGGGGAAGGAAAAAACAAAACAAAGAAAAGCAAATTTTAGTCAGGACCATCAAATTGTATACAATTCTAAAAGGGAAGATATAATACTTATAATTCTTGAGACTTGTACTTCTCTTAGGATAATTACAGGATTGAATATAATTGAAAAGATTGGACTTAGAAGATATGGGTATGGTTGAATCTTCTGTCTCCACTGAAGAGGTCCAAGATGATATTACCCTGCTTGAGACAAAAAAAAACCTTGATGAAAATCAAGAGTTTTTTAATTTTTTAAATGTTTTATTAATTTCTAGTTTTACAATTTTTCCTCTAATCTTGCTTCCCTCCCCCCACCACCCACAGAAGGCAGTCTGTTAGTCATTAAATTGTTTCCATGGTATACATCAATCTAAGTTGAATGTGATAAGAGAGAAATCATACCCTTAAGGAAGAAAAATAAAGTATAAGAGATGGCAAAATTACATAACAAGATAATGGTTTTTTCCCATAAATTAAATAGCCTTTGGTCTTTTTTTTTTTAAACTCCATAGTTCTTTCTCTGGAAACAAAGGTAATTTCTATCACAGACAGTCCAAAATTGTCCCTGAATGTTGCACTGATGGAATGAGCAATTCCATCAAGGTTGATCATCACCTCCATGCCACTATCAGGGTGTAGAATGTTTCTCTGTTTCTGTTCATCCTTCTCAGCATCAATTCATACAACTCCTTCAAGGCTTACCTGAATTCCCATCACTCCTGGATTCTAATAGAACAATAGTGTTCCATGATATACATATACTACAGTTTGTTAAGCCATTCCCCAATTGAAGGATGTTTACTTAATTTCCAGTTCTTTGCCACCACAAACAGGGCTGCTAGGAATATTTAGGTTAAAGTGATATTTTTACCCTTATTCATGATTTCTTTTTTTTAAATTAATTTTTATTAAAGATATTATTTGAGTTTTACAATTTTCCCCAATCTTGCTTCCCTCTCCTCACCCCCCCAGAGAAATTATGCTGTCAGTCTTTACTTTGTTTCCATGTTGTACCTTATCCAAATTGGGTGTGATGAGAGAGAAATCATATCCTTAAAGAAGAAAAGTCTAAGAGGTGACAAGATCAGACAATAAGATATCTGTTTTTTTCTAAATTAAAGAGAATAGTCCTTGAACTTTGTTCAAACTCCACAGCTCCTAATCTGTATACAGCTGGCACTCTCCTTTGCAGACAGCCCAAAATTGTTCCTTATTGTTGCACTGATGGAATGAGGGAGTCCTTCAAGGTAAAACATCACTCCCATGTTGCTGTTAGGGTGTACAGTGTTTTTCTGGTTCTGCTCATCTCACTCAGCATCAGTTCATGCAAATCCCTCCAGGTTTCCCTGAAATCCCGTCCCTCCTGGTTTCTAATAGAACAATAGTGTTGAGGTCTCCCACTAGTAGTGTTTTGCTGTCCATGTCTTCCTGTAGTTCTTTCATCTTCTCCTCTAAGAATTTGGGTGCTGTTCCACTGGGTGCACATATATTCAATATTGAAATGACTTTATTGTCTATGGTACCTTTTAGGAGGATGAAGTTTCCTTCCTTATCTCTTTTAACACTATCTGTTTTTGCTGCTGCTTTGAGATAAAGATTGCTACCCCTGCTTTTTTTACTTCAACTGAAGCAAAATATGTTTTGCTCCAAACTTTTTTTTTAGTTTTTTGTAAGGCAAATGGGGTTAAGTGGCTTGCCCAAGGCCACACAGCTAGGTAATTATTAAGTGGCTGAGACCGGACTTGAACCCAGGTACTCCTGACACCAAGGCTGGTGCTTTATCCACTATACCACCTAGCCGCCTCTAGCTCCAACCTTTTACCATTAGTCTATATGTATCTCTACTTCAAATAAGTTTCTTGTAAGCAGCATATTGTTGGATTCTGGTTTTTAATCCACTCTGCTATTCGCTTACATTTTAAGGGAGAGTTCATCCCATTCACATTCAAAGTTATGATTACTAATTCTTTATTGCCCTCCGTGCTATCTTCCCTCCATTTCTATTTCCCCCCTTTCTCCCCCCGTTTATCCATTTTCCCCAGTAATTTGTTTCTGAATAACACCCCCTTCAGTGTATTTGCCCTCCTATATCACACCCTCCCCTTTCTTTCCCCTTTCCCTTTTTCCCTTTTTCCCTTCCCTTCCTTTTGTTATTTCCCAGTTTTTCCTCCACTTCCCTTCCCTTTCTCCATCCCCCCTCCCCTTTTCCCCTTTTAATACTTGAAAGGTTAGATGTTTTATAAGTTAACTGAGTATGTGTAGGTTGACTTTAAGCCAAGTCTTATGAGAAGAAGATTCAGGTGTTTCTCCTCTGCTCCCTTCTTCCCCTCTATTACCATAGGTTTTTTGTATCTCTTATTATAATGAGATTTACCCCATTCTCTTCCCTCCCTCCTCCAGTCTCTTTCTTGTCCCCCTTTTTAAGGAGGTGGTGTTTTTTAGATCATTCTGTCTAAGTCATAGAAAATTCTGAGTGTCTGTCCCTTCTAATTCAGTATATTCTATCGAACAGAGTCAAAATTCCTGAGAGTTATTAGGGTCTTTCTCCCAAGTGGGGTTAAAGCCAGTTACATCTCTTTAGATAGCAGTCTCATGGATAGGTTATGAATATCCATCATTTCTGGCTAGGTATATTCTCTCTGTTAGAGCTACAATTCTCAAGATTTATGAGAATCTTTTTCCCCCCATGCTGGGATATAGCCAGTTTCAACTTATTGGATTACATTTTTTTTCCTTTTACCACCACCATTTTTTTAACCTTTTCATGTGTCTCTTGAATCTCCTGTTTGATGTCCAAATTTTCTGTTTGGCTCTGGTCTTTTCATCAGAAATTTTTGGAATTCTTCCATTTCATTAAATGTTCATCTTTTTCCCTGGAAGAGAATGCTCAGCTTTGCAGGAAAGTAGATTCTTGGCTGCATTCCAAGCTCCCTTGCTCTTCGAAATATCACATTCCAGGCCCTTCGATCCCTTAATGTTGATGCAGACAGGTCCTGTGTGATCCTTACTGTGGCTCCCTGATATTTAAATTGTTTCTTTCTGGCTGCTTGCAGGATTTTCTCTTTTATCTGATAGTTCTGGAGTTTGGCCACAACATTCCTTGGGGATCGATGTACTCTTCCAATAACTATTTTGCCCTCTGATTCCATGATATCAGGGAAGTTTTCCATCACTAGATCCTGTAATATTAAGTCCAGGCTTTTTTTTCTCTTCAATGTTTTCAGGAAGTCCTATAATTTTCAGGTTGCCCCTCCTCGATCTATTCTCAAGGTCAGTGGCTTTGTTGATGAGGTATTTTACATTTGCTTCTATTTTTTCTATTTTTTGATTTTGTTTAACTGACTCTTGCTGTCTCATGCAGTCATTAGTTTCTGTAGACTCCATTCTTTTTTGGGGGGAGGAGTTTTCTTCATTTACCTTTTGCAACTCCTTTTCCAATTGGTCAGTTCTACTTTTGAAAGAGCTTTCCATTTGACCAAATGATGTTTTGAGAAAATTAATTTCTTTTTGCATTTGCCCATTTGAAGATCTGAGAGATTTATTCTCATTTTGTATTTGTCCAATTGTACTTTCTAACGTTTTGTTTTCTTGTTGCAATGTATTAATTGTGTTTCCCAAATTTTCCAGTTGATTTTTAAACTCTTTCCTTATTTCTTCAAGGAAGTCTTTCTGTGCTGAAGACCAGATTGTATTCTCAGAGGTTCCAGGTCTCTCTGAGTTAGGGTCTTTCCCTTCCAAGAAGTTTTCGATGGATCCACCTTTCTGCTGACCCTTCTTCATTTTGCTAAGACCTGAGTTGGGGAGGGGCTGGTTCACAGGGGCTTGGGATCGCTAAAGGCTTTACTCACTGAGTGCACTTTCTCTGGCTGGCCAGTAGGAGGTGCTGGTTGCTTTCTCTGGAATGTTTATGACCTTGGTTGAGGCCTTCTCCCTTTCCTTGAAGGGAGGGGTTGGAGCTATTGAATTCTTTTGCCTTAAATCAATGGTAGGCTTTACCCTGGCCTGAGGTCATTCCTCAGCTGGGCTGGTTCTTCTGCTCACACACCTGGGCCTGAGGCTGAAGTAGTTTGCATTTGTTTGTTAGGGAAGAAGTCTGAGTTGTAATGGGACTCAGACCAGAGGACCCCAGGGATGGTGTCCGAACCCTTCCTGCTCCAGAACTCTCCCCCCCCCAGCCCTGTCCAGGATCTCCCTGGGGGACAGTTCCAACACCAGTGCCTCCGCTCTCCCAGCAACTCAGGCACCCACGGTCCAGCCCCACCTCTGATCCAGCAGGTCCGGCTCTCAGGCCCTCAGACCCTCAGACTCCTGGTTCCAATTCAGCTGTTGATGTGGCTGATCCGGGGCTGATCCTCCCTCTGAGCCCAGACTCACCCACCTGAATTTGGCCAAAGCTGCTGCCAGAGACACATCCTGAGATACATGTTCTTTCTCCTGGCTTTTCTTTCTGGGTTTTATGGGTCGAATTTCTTTTAAGAGGTTTGTTTCATGTGATATATGGGGAAGAGATCAGGAGACTTTAGAACCGTGTCTGTCTTCTCTCTGCCATCTTGGCCAGGAGTCCCTTCTATTCATAATCTCTTCAGAGTATAGATCCAGTACTGGTATTTCTGGATGTACATTCTTGATGCCCTTTGGGTGAAAGTCCAAATTGCTCTCCAGAAAGGTTGGATGAGTTCACAGCTCCACCCAACAATGTATTAGTGTCTCAGATTTCCCACATCCCTTCCAAAGTGGATCATTGTCCTTTCCGGTCATGTTGGCCAGTCTGAGAGGTGTGAGGTGGCATCTCAGAAATGGTTTAATTTGCATTTCTCTAATAAATAAAGATTTAGAGCAATTTTTCATATGACTTTGTATCACTTTGATTTCATAATTTGTAAATTACCTTTGCATATCCTTTGCCCATTTGTCAATTGGGGAATGTCTTTTTTTTTAATTTGACTCAGTTCTCTGTGTATTTTAAAAATGAGTCCTTTGTCAGATATACTAGTTGTAAAGGTTGTTTCCCAATTTACATCTCTTTTGATCTTGGTTACAGTGAGTTTGTCTGTGCAAAAACTTTTTAATTGAATGTAATCAAATTTTATAGGTTGTTTTTAATGATGTTCTCCATCTCTTCCTTGGTCATAAACTGCTTCCCTTTCTATAGATATGATCTTCTAGTTTGCTTATAATAATGTTTTTATGTCTAAGTCCTGTATCCATTTTGATATTATCTTGGTACAGGGTGTGAAATGTTGGTCTAATCTAAGGTTGTTCCATACTAATTTCCATTTTTCCCAATAATTTTTATCAAAGAGAGAGTTTTTATCCCAATAGTTGGACTCTTTGGGTTTATCAAATAGCAGATTACTTTAATAATTTCCTGCTATTGCACCTAGTTTATTCCATTGATCCACCACTCTATTTCTTAGCCAAATGGTTTTGATGACTGATGTTTTATAATATGATTTTAGATCTGGTAAGGCTAAGCCACCATCTTCTGCACTTTCATTGAATCCCTGGAAATTCTTGACTTTTTATTACTCCATATGAATTTACTTACAACTTTTTCTAACTCATTAAAGTAATTTTTTTGGAATTTTGATTGGTAGGGCACTAAATGTATAGTTTGGTTTGGTAGTATTGCCATTTTTATTATATTAGCTCGACCTAAGCATGAGCAGTTGATGTTTGCCCAGTTATTTTATTTGTGTGAGAAGTGTTTTGTAATTGTTTTCAAAAAGTTTCTGAGTCTGCCTTGGCAGATAGACTCACAAGTATTTTATACTGTCTGAGGTTACTTTGAATGGAATTTCTCTTTCTAGCTCTTTCTGCTCTGTATCTTGCTAGTCATATATATATATATATATATATATATATATATAGAAATGTTGAGGATTTATGAGGGTTTATTTTACATCCTATGACTTTATTAGAGTTGCTAATTATTATTAGATGATTTTTTGGGATTCTCTAGGTATACCAATGTTGAACCCAAAAAGTGAGATGGAGACCAGAATTTGATAAGTTTGGAGACTGCCTGGGGATGATGACTACCCAAATCAGACAGTACCTGAGTGTTTAGGGGATAGGATTTTTACAGTGTTTTTTTTGGGGGGAGGGGTACTGAGAGCAAGCAGGACACAGAAGCAAAGACAGCAGTTAGGTATATTGACTTGTCATACTACTACAAACATATGTAAACATATGGTTCAGTATAGATAGGGGGGCTAGACAGAGTAGGAAAAGGGTCAGGATCTCTGTGTTATATCTGAACATATTTCCAGAGACAGAAGGAGTCACATATTCATAGGCATCCCACAAGTTTGAGGGAGTGAAATTTACTATCTTATGGTTCCAGTGACATCTGGGGAAGGGGAGGCAGTCCTGGGAGGAAGAAGGAATTTTACAGTTACAGCAAGATAATTAGGCTAACAAGGGGGATTTCTGAATCTTACCCAGAGTCAAGCATTTGGGTCTTGTCAGATTATTTTCAGACCCAAATGCACCTAGCCAAATTTATATTTCTAAGGATTTTCTCAGGTCCCAGAAGGATGTCAGGGACCTCTTTCTATTATACAGGAATTTCACAAACATTGATACTGTACTTCATTATCACGTCATCTGCAAAGAGTGGAAGTTTTGTCTTTTTCTTCCCAATTCTAATTACTTCAATTTCTTTTTCTTCTCTTATTGCTGAAGCTAACATTTCCTTTTTTAATTAATTATTTGTTCTTATTTTGTACAAATAATGTTTTTTTAAACATTACTAAAATATTCTTGTTTAAGAGTAAACATAATACCCCCTCCCCCCCAAGAAAATATAGACCTGTATAAGCGATAAAGTAAAGGGGAAAGAAAAAAATTAAAATTAAATAATAATAATAATAATTGTAGGTATGGCCAGGTGGCACAGTGGATGGATCACTGGCCCTGGAGCCAGGAGCACCAGAGCTCAAATCCGGCCCCAGATACCCAACAATCACCCAGTTGTATGACCCCATGCAAGCCACCCCAACCCCATTGCCCTACAAAAACCAAAAAAAAAAAAAGACTCAAAATAAAATAGAATAGCAACAATAACAGCTGGGTGGCAGACAGATCACTGACCCTTGAGCCAGGAGCCCCCAGGTCCAAATCTGACCTCAGATATCCCACAATCACCCAGCTGTGTGACCCCAGGCAGGCCACCCAGTCCCATGTGCCCTGCAACACCCCCCAGAAAATAATAATAATAAAAAATGTGTTTCAGTCTGTGTTCCAACACCACCAGCTCTGTTGTGGGTGAATCATGTTCTTTAGGATAAGTCCATCACAAAAGTTACTTCCATATTTTTCCACCATTGCCATTACTGATCACAACTCACTCCATTCATACTTCTCTACTACCATGAACTATATTTTCTCTCTCCTTTCACTCTGTCTCTTCTTTGGGGTAGTTGAGTCGCTCAGCAGACAGATCTCCAGCCCTGGGGCCAAGAGGCCCCAAACCCACATACCACCCCTTACCCAGCATCCACCTGGCCCTTTGGTCCCAGACAGGCCATCCAATTCCAGCCCCTTGCAAGAAGTACAAAAGAAAATGTGTTATATCTGACCACTCTCCAGCCATGGTCCATCCTCTCCTCCATCACACACATACCCCCCTTCCCCCTGTCCCCCTTCTTTCCTTTTTACTATAGATGTCTATACCCCATTGAGTATATATGGTATTTCCTCTCCTAGCCACCTCTGATGAGGGCAAAGATTCCCTCATTCCCCCTTGCCTTCCCCCCTTCCATATCATTGCAATAGCTCACTGTAGTAAAAAAAATATCTTATTATATGAAATATCTTAGCCTATTCCTCCTCTCCTTTTTCTTTCTCCCATTATATTTCCCTTTTATCTGTTGACTCCATTTTTATACCACAATATATATCTTCAAATTCAGTTTTCTCCTGTGCTTCATCTATAAAAGCTCTTTCTGCCTGCTCTATTAAACGAGAAGGTTCATATGAATATTATCAGTATCATGTATTCCTATACAGGAATACATGTAGTTCATCATCATTAAGTCCCTCCTATTTTCCTCTTCTCCTCCACTCTCTATGCTTCACTTGAGCCCTGTATTTGAAGATCAAACCTTCAGTTCAGCTCTGGCCATTCCAACAGGAAAATTTATAATTCCCCTGGATCACTGAAAGTCCATCTTTTTCCCTGGAAGAGGACATTCAGCTTTTCTGGGTAGTTGATTCTCAGTTGCATTCTAAGCTATTTGCCTTCCAGAACATTATGTTCCAAGTCCTATGAGCTTTTAATGTAGTTTCTGCTGAGTCCTGTGTGATCCTGACTACAGCTCCACGATATTTGAATTGTGTCCTTCTGGCTGCTTGTAATATTTTCTCTTTGACTTGGGAGTTCTGGAACTTTGCTATAATATTCTTGGGGGTTGTTTTTTTTTGGATCTCGTTTTTTGCGGAGATCAATGGATTATCTCAATTTCTATTTTGCTCTCTGCTTCTAGGATATCTGCACAATTTCCCTGTAGTAATTCTTTGAAAATGATGTCAAGGCTCTTCTCTTGATCATGACTTTTAGGTATTCCAGTAATTTTTAAATTATCTTTCCTAAATCTGTTTTCCATATCAATATGCCGCAAAGGGATCAATATCCTATGATACTGATGCATGATGATAATGGTGCATTCCTGGATTGGAAGGGAACTCTGCAAAAGTGAGGCATTGAGACAAAATATTCAGTTTGCGAAGAACACAACTATTTTTCCAGGTGCTTTGTAAATATATTATCTTTTATGTCAAGATGTTACAGTTTTTAGATGAACAACCTTTCATTAAGCACCTTGATGTCAGATTGTTCCTTCTTCTGTTGCTAAGGAAAATGAAGGAAATGATGTATGTAAGCTAAGACAAAAAAGGAAAACAAATTCCAATAAGTCATCAGGAAAAGCTCCTTTAAATATAAAAGAAAAGTCATTTGAATAATACTAGACCCAGAGCAGCTGGTGGCCCTATGGAAAGGATCCTAAGCCTGAAATAAGGAAGACTCCCCTTCCTCAATTGAAATCTGGTCTCAGAAACTTAATAACTATGTGAACTCTAGGCAACACAAAATAAAATTGAGGAGATTGGAAAAAATTAATATGCATCTAATGAATCCAAAAAAAAAAAGCAGGATTTGCCATCATGGTACCAAAACAAAAAAACATTCAAAAAATAAAAAAGAATAAACAAGAAATTATACTATGCTTAAAGGAGCATAAAATAAATATCAATAATAAACTTATATTAACTCCAAATGCTTTAGCATCCACATTCACCCATGGGTTTTGATAAGACCCTAGATAAATAAACTTCGTTTAAAAAACTAACTGTATTGTTTCATTTTAGCCCAAGGGAAATTATGATTAACACTATTTAAAAGACATTGTAAGTCTTTTAACTAGTTTCTTCAGAAATTTGTTTAATTTCCTTTTTTGCTTCTTTTTGTTAGATGAATCCAAAATCGATAGAGAGATATTATTGTACTATTATATATGTTTTCTTGAAGTTCAAATAATATTTCCTTTGTGAATTCCTGGTGCTGATGTGTTGGAATTATGGCTATTGGAGATGGTCTGGCTGTTGCAAGAGTCTCTTGATCTTAAATGGTTTTGATTCTTCCACATCAACAAGGCACCTTGGTACATTATCAATGCCAGGCATTAACAAATATGTCCTATATGTTTGTGACAACTCAGACATGTCCTAGCCTATCTCTTGATAGGCTAATCATCAATGTGGTCTGCCCTCTCGGAGCAGAATACAATGGTTAGGTTCCTCCTAACCTGTCTCTCATTAGGTAATCTTCAGTGGGGTGTTTTCTCTCAAATCCTCCCTCTTTTGAATTATGAAATACTCAACAATCTGAATCATTTCACAAAATCTTTAAGTCTAGGACAATATCAACTTATCTTTTGTGGTGCAATACTGCTCAGTTTTTATGCACATTACTAGAGTTCACTGGAAGTTGCCAGAACCATCGTGCTTTTCAAGATGTTGTCCTCTCTGCTGGGGCAAACCCCTACCCTTTACAAAAAAAAAGAGAATTCTCCCCAGGGCTCCTGCCAGCTTCTCTGGGATTGGACACATTACTGCACCAGATGGCTTTTGACACTCATCATCAGATCATCCAATAAATCCTAGGTTACTTTCCCTTTCAAGCAGCCTCCTATATTACCTGGCTTTGCTCAAGGATAGATCAACTAATCTCATACAATAGAGTTAGTAAGGACGGAGTGTAAGAAGTCATTATTTCAACCACCCCACAAGTTATGTGGTGGACTGATTTGAGCCTCTGCAAACTTGAAGCCTTTCACTAATGTCTAGCCTAACTGGAGCCTTGCTGTGAAATTAACCTAGCTGTATATTCTGAAGTCCATCACATTTATCTGAAAACTGTCCCTGGACTTCATGTCCTTGATAGGTTCTCATGTGCTCAGCCTCAGGGACTCTTACCTCACTTCCTGTCACCTTCCTGTTTCTCTACCCTTCCTAAAAGACAATTCTTTGTAGATTAGGGGTTTAGGTTCCTTCCTATGTTACCGTGAGTAACTCAGTGGGAAAATTTTGGTCCTGGAACAGAAGTGACCGTGTTGCCATGTAAGTTTTCATGTTTTGGGAGAATGTGTACAAATATGGGGAAAGTTTAGCAGAAGGATCTTACTTTATTAGATCCCAAGAGGGCTACAGGGATATGGGGGAGTTTTGAGTTGGGTTGTTGCTTCCATTCTTCCTATGGTCTGAGTGTGGTTGTGAGTTTCTGTAGCCAACACTATTTTCAGTTAACCCTCTCTTTCCCATTCCAGAAATCCTTGATCCCATCTATCTTGTCATTCCCATGATCCCTTATCTCCCTACTCTTGGGAATCTTCTGACATTTAGAACCTCTGCTAATCTGGATTGCCTCTGGACTCAGGGACAATTCCTTTGAAACCAGACCAAACTAGATCCCTAGGATACCCTGGATCTGATAAATAATCTTGGCCTCCCCTGCTACTCTTGGGAAGATGGGTTAGGGTTGGGGTGTGAGGGAGTTTAGGGGAATCTAAGCTCTATGTCCCATGAGGAGGCATGGATATATTTCCCCTACTTACTCTACTTCTATCTGCTTCATTCAGTGGAAAAGACAGTGTTGATGGAGTCAGGAGGACGTCCCCACCAAACTGGAAAGACCCTGAAACTCAAATGCCAAACATCTGGCTTCCAGTTCAAGACAAGCAAACTTGGCTGGTACCATTGGACTCCTGGTCATGCCCCACTGTCATTGACTAGTCTCGACAGCATTTCTGCAGTTGCCACTGAAGACCGAATTACCATCTCTAGGGAAGAAACCAGTAGTAGAATTTCCTTAGAGATTGAGGATCTTGGCCTCAGAGACTCTGGCCAATACCACTGTGTAAGGAGAGTGGGCAATGGAGATGACACAGATCAGTTGATCTTTGGTCCTGGGACAATTGTAACAGTGGAGCCTGGTGAGTGCCTTTTCTATTCTAGTCCTAAGGAAATTCTAAGGTTTCAGGGTCACACGGTTAGTCACTGTTGGGCCCAAAAGTTGAATTGAGGTTTTCCATCTCCCAGTTCCCTTTCTCTGTCATAGTGTACTCTGTGACTATACACAGTTAACATTCTCACTCTGAGCTATAATTACAAGGGATGGATTATTATAGGCCATTAAAGGTCTATGGGTCTATGGGGGGGGTGTCACATCAAAATAAGACCCATGGACTTGAGACCTTCAGCTATGAAATTCTAAGCCATGTCAATACCAACGTCAATCAGAAGTCAGGGAAGTCAGAAAGGACAAAGGAATTGAGGTTTGAGGGAACACAGGCATGTGATTTAGTGAAATGGGAACTAGGCTGAAGCTCAGACTTAGGGTAGGAAATGGGGCTGAGGTTTGTTTTTCACAGATACTTGGTCATATGGATGTGTTACCCACATAAACTTAGTCAAATTGAGGCTAAGAGGAGGACAGGAAATTTGGGGTAAAGCTTGTTTTACACAGTTATATCCTGTTCCTATGTGTGCCTTTCTTACATATGGGGCTAGGTCCAGATAGAGGACAGGAAGCCATAATTTGATTGCAGGATCTCAAGCTCCCCTATCTCCCAGCATATCTTTGGTGAGAAGTCAGAATGCTGTGGCCTGCCTTATCAGGAACTTCTACCCCAAGGAGCTCCATGTGTCCCTGTCCTCTTCTGGGACTTTGATCTCAACCCAGGACATTTTGCTGGTACCCATGCCCAATGGCACCTACAGTGCTGTCCAGATTGCCAAAGTTGGTGAGAATGATCCAGTAACCTGCTCAGTGAATCACCGTGGGAAGGATACACATATATCCCACAAGCCAGGTATGATTAGCCCCAGCTGACAAAGGTTGGTCAGAGAAACATAGAGAAGAGATATGCTGAAAAACAGGTGCAAGGCTATGTCTGGGGCAAGGCATACCTGGATGTTGAGTAAAGATTTAAGTTAGGGAAAAGGATTCAGGAATTGGAATATCCACCTGTATTTGAAAGGAGTGCCCTAGGAAGAGGTTATAATCCTCAGATAGGAATCTTGTGGGGAATTGGTTCAAGATTGAAGGGGGACAGCTAAGATTAGGGTATGGTCCTAGACTGGGATGGTGCTTCTTGCTTCTTGATATCAGGAGCACTGGGGAGGCCAATCCTGGGCTCACTGAGGATCAGAGCTATGTCTGAGAATTTGTTTCTGACTTCAGATTATACTGGAACAGACCCTGGGATTGTCTCTGAGCAGAAACAGTCTTGCCCTGAGCAGGATCTTATAGGTGAGTTAAAGATTCATAGTGTGAAGGCAAAGTTAATGAAATCGAAACTGAGAGCTTCATAGGAAAGAAAAATAAAACCGTGACTGGAAGGGGAAACTGACAAAACCTACAAGTTATCAAGAGGAATATTTAAGTTTGATCATGTAGGGAATAAGTTTATGACTTTTAGTACTGTTCAAATGTGCAGTGGACTGTCTGAGGAGGCCATGAGACCATCTTATTGAATTTGTTTTGACAAAGTATGATTGACATAATTCAAGGGCATGTTTTAGAGGCAATTTCTTCTATGCCCGGTTGGAGCAATTAGCTATTCAAGTCCTTTCTAAGTGAAGTTCTTTGAATATATGATTCTTTGAATCTATGATTCTACTATGTGTCCTACTTTGATAAAGAATTTGGTATGACATTTGAATGAGGTGGAAGAATGAAAAATAACTTGACAGTCTCTTCAGACATATAGAGTGTGATAAGCTATAGTCTGAGTGTATCATAATTCAAGAATTAAAGTGAATAAAGTCACCCAGGCCTCAGGAAATGTGATATTCCATAAATTGAACTAAGTTCTCCATGCTCCTCCATGATGCATTCACTCTTGATAATTACTCCTCATACTGATTACTCCTTTATTCTCCTCTTTCTACCCTGGACTTCCACAATTGTAGCCAACATCTACTTCAAATAGTTTCTGTTAACTTGTTTTTCTGTTATTCTATCACTATTTTGATCACTGTTACATTCACTTGCCATCAAATCATTCAAGTTATTTTTCATTCTTCCATCTCAAATTTTATATCAAGTTCATATAATCTAACAAATATTTATTGGTCACTTACTTTGTGCAAGACATTAGGATTCAGTTAAAAATTGAAAGACAGTCCTTGCTTTCAAGGAGCTTACATTCCACGGAAAGGCAGGAAAAAAGCATATAAATAGATAATTAAATATAGGATAATGTGAATAGGAAAAGAACTCCAGTAAATAAGGGGATGAGGCAAGACTTCCTGCTTGAACTGGTACAAGAGTTGGGCCTTGAAGGAAAATAGAAATTCTAAGAATGGAGGTGAAGATGGAATGTCTTTCAAACCAGAGATGGGGCAAAAGAATCTGGGAGATTTAGGGAACAACAAATAGGTTAGATGGGTTGGAACATGGAATTATGAAAGTGGAATAATGTTCATCAAACTTGGAAAAATAGATTAGACCAAGATTGTGAAAGATTGCAATTTATCCTGGATAGGGCATAGGAAGCCACTGAAGATTCTTGAGCTGGGAAATGACATGGTCAGTGGGAGACTGTTGCCATAGTTTAGGTAAAAAATGATGGAATCCTAAACCAGGAGGGTGACCATATGAAAGGATAGAAGAGAGGAAAAACCCCACAAAATTAAAAAGACCTAACAGATGGGATACATGGTATCAGGGAGGGGAAAGAAATAAAGGATGGTGCCAAGATTGTGAATATGATGAGTAGAAAGATGATGGTTCTTGACAATAAATAGGGAAGTATAGAGAAAAGACAGGTGAATTAATGGTAAAAAGGTAATGAGTTCCATTTTGGTCATGCTCAGTTTGGAATGCCTAGGATATACCTAAAAGGAGTCAGAAGATCTAAATTTGAATCTCATCCATGATACCTATTATGTATGTGACAGTGGGTAAGTCACTCAAACTTTCAGAGCTAGTTTTCTCATTGATAAAATGAAGAATTAATCTCATATTTTGTTGAAAGTCTCATGAATTTTTTGGTACATTGTTTTGTAAACCTTAGAAGCACTACATAATTGTTGGCCAGGATTAATGTTACTACTGCTTTAGGTAGGTCCCTAGAATCCAGGATGACTCCCTTTGACTTTGATCATTGTCCCCTGCAGGAGAACCTGAGCAGGGGAACAGGCTATTCCTCAGTGTACTGGGCCTGAGACTACTATTCATGAAGACTGTGGTCATCAATGTCCTCTTCACCACCATGACATTGATCCTCTGAAGTAAATGTCTAGCTTTGGTTCATCTTTCCACTCCTAGCTTCTCTCAGACTATTATTTACAGTCTTCTTTCTATTCCTTCAGCTTTTCCTCAGTACTTCCAGTCATAGCTCAGCCTCACCCTTTTCCTCAATTTCCATTTTGTCCCTTTGTCTCTTAGACCCCTCCTAAGTTTCCTTGCTGTTCATTTTGTTCATTTCTCACAGAATCTTCTTTGACTTGTCAGAATTTCCCCACGGCTTCCTCCTCACTCACTATGCCATATATACCTTTCAGCCTCCTCTTTGCTCAAGTCTCTCCTCTTCTCTTAGATACCCTTTCCCCTCTTTCAGCTTTGCTTCAGTCTCCCCTTTACTCTGGTCTCAACTCTGTCTTCTTAATATCCCTTTTATCTCACTGCCTCTCCTTCTTGAGACTTGACCTTGAGGAAAATGCTAGGGATAGAGCAATGGATTTGGCATTTGATTTCCTGACTTCTGATTTTTAACTTCTGCTTCTTCAGGAGAACCTGAGGGAAAATTTCTAAGAAGCTATGACTTGGATTCTGGATCTCTCTGGTTTTCTTGGAATGATCAGTGGATAACTTCAATAGAACTCCAGAATGGCCTCGAGGATCCATAATCATACCAATTATATTCAATCTCCCTTGAACTGTAAA
This sequence comes from Macrotis lagotis, assembly GCF_037893015.1. Lineage (NCBI taxonomy): Eukaryota > Metazoa > Chordata > Mammalia > Peramelemorphia > Peramelidae > Macrotis > Macrotis lagotis. Next base: position 623,312,262 of record NC_133666.1, on the reverse strand, counting down.
CTCTTCTTCCCTCATTCCCTTAATCCTATAATAAAAACAAGTAAATCTTGTCTTGCTCTGGGATTCTGTGTACCATAATGGGGGTCCATGAGCAATTGTATCTGTGAATACTTAGCCTACTTGAAACCATACTTTCACACCCCTCACCATGATTTTTTTCTATTGTATGCTCTGTTTGAGGTCAACAAGGGGATGAACTCATGCTCATGGGAACCTGACCATGGATATCAATGTGGACCAAGAGGGAGACCATATGAACAAATGAGATGATGACAGATATTTACTAATCCTTTAAGATTTCCAAATTGCTTTACAAATATCTCATTTTTTTCTCACAACAGTCCTGGAGATAGTTGCTATTATTATGTCTTTATTTTGAAACTGATGCAAAAAGACTTGTCCAGTGTCACACAGCTAGCTTGTCTTCCTAATTCCAGATCCACTACTAGGTCATATGTAGCTGCTTAGTGTGAGAACCTCCTGGTGAAAAGTGTCCTTTACCATTATCCCTTGTCTGACTCCTGATGTCCCTGGAAAGATCAATGTGCTTCCTCATTGAATCACTTCCAGAGCTAGAAAGTAGCTACAACTGAATGTATATTCAATTCAACATTCAGTGAGTATTCAGTTCAATATCTGAAAAAGAATCATCTCTATAACCTATCCAATAAATGATTATCCAGTCTTTGCTTAAACACCTCCAGTAAGGAACAATCTGGTACCTGGCTGATTCTAAACTGCCTCACAAATGGGAATGATCCTTGAGCCTGATCTCCCTCCTGGGCTCCTGATTCCCACTGCTCATTGCTTTTTAGATGTTTCTAGGTGGATATCATCATTGTACCAGAATTGATGACTTTACCCACAACAAGGTCTAGACCTTGTTTGATTTAGGCAGAAAAACACAAAACTATCACCATCCAAGTACACACACACACACACACACACACACACACACACACACACACACACAAACAGATACAGTCCTTAAAGGAATCAAAGGCATCTGTAGAGATCAAACTCTTATCTCCCTCAGCTTTTCTTCTATCCTTATCCTTATCTCAAGAAGTCTTTGTCTTTTCTAGATACCTGTCAAATAGAGGACTACAACCTAACAAAGGATGAAGCCTGCTGCTCCATCAGAAAGGATCCCTGCTTAGGGGGCTGGGAGAGCATTCCTTTCTCTTCCCTCTAACATTGGCAACTACTGGCTGTCATCTCCTTTATTCATTCTGTCCCTTCATGGATCAACCTGTGAAGGATCAAACTCCCTTGGTTTTTGAAAAAAATAGGGACCATGTGGACTTGAACCTGAGCTAGCCAAATCCTGGGCACACAAAAAAATGACAAAGAATACTCCCTGTTTTAATAGAACATATAAGCTTACTAAAGAATGTCACACAGAGTAGGTAGGATTCCATAGATAAAATTTTTATGAGGCAAGGAAAAAAAATACTAAAAATAGAATAATTTGAAAGATTTATCCTAAGAAATAAACCTTGAAGAATACAAAGAACTCTGAGACTAGGAGTTGAGGAGAAAAGGAACCTAGAACAATTTGTACAAAGACATGGTAGGAGATTCAATGTTCTGTTAGGGAATAGAAAATAAGCCAGTTTATCTGGAATAGAGGGAGGTGAAGTAAATATATCTGATTTTGATAGACTGATTGCTAAGGTGAAGAATTTGTTTTATATCGTGGATAAATGGGGTCCCACTAAAGCCTCTTGAGTGAGGTCAGATGTACACCTTACAAGGTCCATTTTGACAGCTGCATGAATTGATTGTCTACAGGAGAGACTGGCAAGAAAGGGATCAAGTAGGTGAATTTTGTAATATTCTAGAGGACATGATATGAAGGGTGACTGTGAATGGTGATGGATGTGAAAGATGTTGGGAAATGGAACAGACAAGATATGATAGGTGATTAGATGAGATAGTGAAATTATTTAGAGTATTGAAGTGCTACGGAAAAGTCACAAACTTGAATGACTGTGCCTCAAAAGAAATAGGAAAATTTGGAGTAGGAATCAGGTTTGGGGAGAAGGTAAAGAGTTTGAAATGCATTCTGGATATCCAGGTAGAAATGTACTTCATGCATGTTGATGATCTCTGGAGACTGACTTTAAAAAAGAGATTAAGGTTTGTTATATAAATTCGAGAATATTCTGCAAAGAGAGACTAATTGAACCTATTGGTTTTGGCGAGATCATCCAAAGAGAGATCCAGGATAAATTCAAACTTATCTGGAACTGACTATTTATAAGAGGAGCTTTCCTCATCTGTAAAAGAAGGACAATAATGTCTGTACTAATCAAAGTTTGTTGTTGCAAAAATGCTTTGCAAACCTTGAAGTCCTGAAGAAATCTAAGATATTAGCATCAGTATTATTGGAGTTTGGAATCTGCAATAATGAGAAAAGGTTCTTTGTGTCCATAAGCACTTGTGATAGTAAAATTATGACTAATTGAAATCCCAAATAAGTCTTTCTTTTTTATAGCATAAATTAATTTGGTGATCCTGCCTCCCAGTGGTGATGCTGAGGAAACACCTGACATTTGATTATTGCTGGAACCACAAATACATTAATTCTGCCCCGCTTAAATCTATTTCAAGTCCAAATTAAGATATCACCCATCATCCTCCATTTTATTTATTGACTACTTTATTATTTTGCTGTCTTAAAATTTTACCAACCTTGAAGTACTGTGGGATCGGGTGAGTGATGAAGCAGTATGTCTAGATACACTAGGAACCATAGACACAATCCTGTATAAAGTGAACCAGGAAATTGAGTTGTCTTCTCACTAGATGGAAAGAACTTTGGGATGTGGCAACCTCTTGGATATCCACAAGAAGGCAACCTTTAACTCCTTCAAAAGTAAAGTGTTAGGGCAGCTAAGTGGTGCAGTGGATAGAGCACTGGCCCTGGAGTCAGGAGGACCTGACCAAATTTGACTTCAGTCACTTAATAATTACCTAGCTGTGTGACCTTGGGCAAGTCACTTAACCCCATTGTCTTGCAAAAACCAAAAACCAAAAAGAAATAAAGTGCAACCACAACTTAGAGAGAGATGAGATTCTTGGCTCATCAGGAAGATCGATGATATTTAATTTTATGCCAACAGCAATAATCCAAAGTACTTCTATAGTGCCCTGAGGATAATTTATGGACCAAAGACTTTTTAAGTATCTCAACTATTTAGTACTGGTAGAGCCCCACTGCTCTGTGTTAAGGACATGATCCTGGAGAAGTGGACTGAACACTTTAATAATGTTCTTAACAGACCATCATCACCCAGTTCTACAGACAAAGACTATTAAGCCTCAGATTGTTGAAATTCCTTCTCTATCATAACTTCCAACTGAAGAAGAGGTATTGAATGGTATTAGGTTCATCTCAAGTGGCAAAGTGCCTGGTGTTGATTGTATTCCAGCAGAGAACTACATGGCAGGCATCAACTGCTTTTAGGGAAGTGGACTGAAATCTTCTGGATTGTATGGCAAGAGAAAGTTATCCCAAGGTCAGATACCACACAAATGGTAAATTACTTAACTTGAAAAGGTCAAGACTAACATAGAGGGAGGATTGGTGCCCAGCTTTTTGTTCAAAGATGATGGTGTACTCAGTGTGATCTCTGAGATTGAGTTGCAAGAGTATGGATTGACTCCTTGCTATTTGCTAATTTTGGACTGAAAATTAACACCAAGAAGATAGACCTTCTCCACTAGTCAGCACCACTTCATTCATATATGGAATCTTTGGTCATAGTAAATGGAGAAATTTTGAATACTGTGGATAATTTCATTTACCTTGGCAGTATTCTTTCCAGGGATGTCCAACAGAATGTGAAGTTGTAGGGCTAGTTCAATATTTGGAAGATTCTGATGGGAAATGTGGGAAGAAAAGATATTATTAGATTGTCTAATATACTAAAGATCTACAGAGCCACTCTGTGGACTTCATTGTTGCATGACTGTGAAATCTGAGCAGTCTCTCAGTTCCATGTCAGAAAACTGAGGTGCTTCTATTTGAATTGTCTTAGTAAGACTGGAGATCACTTGGCAAGATAAGAAACTGAGGTCCCCTCTTGCACTGAATTGTCAAGCATTTAAAATCTATGGCAGGGAGCACAGGGCTGGTGGGTTGGCCACAGAGGCTGAATGAAAAGCATAGACATACCTAAGAAACTATTTTATAGAGATTTGTCAGAAAAAAGTAATACAAGGACACTCTAAAATCTCTCTGAAGGACTTTAATATTGATTATAAGACATGGAAAACACAGGACTCTCTAGTGTTTTGTGCCTGCATCAAAGAAGGTGTTGTATTCCATAAGCAAGGCAGAATTACAGAGCACAAAGGAAAAGTGAGCTGTGCAAATCCAGATAAATCTCCACTCCAATATTCCAAATGTACTCCATGTGCTTAATCTGTGATAGAATCTTCCAAACTTCATTGGATTGATCAGTCACAGTTGAAGACATAGTGTCTTGAACTCAGTCCTGTGATATCATTGGTCCTCTTTGAAAAAGAAGGATTGCCAAGATCACCAGGCAGGATAAGATACTAGACATTGAGGCCCTTTCTCAAGCTAAACTGCCTACATTCCAATATTACTACAGAGAGTGCAACTTCAATGGATTAGATGTGTTGTTAGAATGCCTGGAGCACACTTACAAAAAGACTATTCTATGGAGAGCTCAATCTGGGCAAGTGCTCACAAGTAGGTCAGATGAAGTGTGACAGGGACACACCCGGAAGATCTTTCTTAAGAACTTGGGAATTGATTGTGAGGCAGGGGAGACACTGGCACAGGACCGTGATATACATAAGTTCAGAGTACCCATCACAGGTTTTCACATGGACTATTTGTGCCTGAGCTGTGGTAGAGCATTCCAAGCTCATATTGATCTGATAAGCCACAGTTGTACACACTGTAATTTGTCTCAAATGTAGTGATGTCATTTTGGTCTTCTTTGATAATGAAGGACAAGAATATATATATATATATATATATATATATATAACTGTTTAATAAAAAGGAACATAATCAGTATGTTATTAGTTGTACCTGTTACCTTTGCACCTCAATAGAGGACTTTCCTCCTTCTCATTTTGTGATACCAAAGAAGGACTAGAAGGACTGCCCTCCATGCAATTTGATTATAATGACTGATAGAAAAACAATGGTCTTTTTGTGGATTGAAGGGGGGAGGAGAGAAATAACACATTTGGATCACTTTTATTCCAGTCAGTATTATATCAATCTGATATAATTTCATGGGCTAATGATTATAACTTCTGTATATTTGGGTCCTGGAGCTATAAGTATAAGTGTTAAGATGATAAAATGTTAAGATGTAAGTTAAGATGTAAGTGTTAAGATGATAAAATCACTTGTGTAATCATAAGAAGCTACTTAGAGGCCTTCTATCCTTGTTTTTCCTTGCCTTGGTGAACAAGCCCAGTGTGGTGGACGTGATTCAACTAGATGGAAAGTTTCCCTCCACACCCCATATGTTCTTGGAGCATATGTACAGTTCATTCCATCACTTCCTACCTAACTTAAGAAGGAGGCCATTCATCTTATGATCACCTTCTCAGCAAAGACCTTTCCTGCTTTGCACTACTCGTGACCCTGTGAACATTGTTTTTCTTATTCTATCTTATTTTAGCCTATATGCCATATGTCAACTTATCCTGTATTTGAGATAGTTGTTGTTGAATGTCAAAATATCAAACTCTGAGCAGCTAGGTGGCACAGTGGATAAAGCACCGGCCCTGGAGTCAGGAGTACCTGGGTTCAAATCCGGTCTCAGACACTTAATAATTACCTAGCTGTGTGGCCTTGGGCAAGCCACTTAAACCCCGCTTGCCTTGCAAAAAAAAAATATCAAACTCTATAAAAATAAGGCCCTGGAAAGAGAAGACATCTCAGTTCATGAGAAAGAACTGAGGTCCACTTCATTAAGGGAACCATTGACTTAGAGTTCTGATTCAGTCTTTTTTATTGTAGGTGGGACAATTTTACTCACCACATGAGATTAAGGGCCATTCCAAATCCAGTCATATTTTGAGATCATTGAAGGTAAAAATCCCTGACCAGTCAGTGCCACTGGGTGACAGTGGTAATTGAAGTCCTTCAATTAGACCTTAACTCCTTGTCCCTCATCTAGCCCACATTTCCTACTCAGCCCCAGACCAGGTGTGGCAAATGAATGTTTGAGGGGAGGTGGGGCAAACAACTTAGCCCTAGATTTCTTTCCTCAGCCCCACTCTAAACCTCAGAACCTATTATTGCATATAGAGCAAATTGTTCTCATAATGTGAAAACTACACCTCTTTCCCACTTTTTTCCATTTGGTCAAATTTGAACTCAGTCCTCCTGACTCCAGGGCCTCCTGCACCCAGCTGCCTCTATGTGACTCTTTAAAGTCTTTCAAAAATCTGTCCTAGATCATCCTTGGGGTGTCCAAGGCTCAGAGATAGTGAAGACATTACACAAGGCTCAGAGATAGTGAAGACATTACACATTACACACAGAATTCAGTATAGTGTCCAGGATTAATAAGAATGAGTGTGTGTGTGCATGTGTATGGAGGAAGCTTTCCAGGATTCATAATCACATCTATCTTTTCCTCAGAGACTAGACAATCTGTGACTCCTCACATAGAGGTACTGGCCAGAGTGTTTGACAGAAAGAAATCTAAATTCTGTTTCTGAAGGAGGGTCCTTGGGAATAATGGGGGCAGGCAGGGAGTAGAAGGTGGAAGAATAGTTCTATGATTTGATGTGGTGGGTGAGGCAAAATAAACAAAGTTCAGTTCCAGAGAAAAAGGAAAGTGGGCTCAGGCACCTCCTTCTATTGTTCTCTGATTTGTTTATGATATGACCTTTGCTATAATAATACTTGCAAACAGATACAGATAGTTCTTAAAGGTTTATAAAGCACTTTATCTATATTACCTTATTTGATCTTCCTAGCAACCCTGTAGAGTAAGTGCTATAGATTGCCTCATTTTACTGATAAAAACACTGAGACTAAGAGAGGTTAAGTGATATGCCTAGGGCCAAATATCAAGAAAGTCTTTGGGGGAAGATTTGAACTCATGTCTTCCTGATTCCAAGTCCAGCACTCTATCTATTATGCCTCTATTTCATGTCTACATAATGAGGCCTTCTTCTAATAGAGTCCTTGTATCATTGGGTTTTTAAAAAAACCTATTATACTGTTGTGATTAATTACTTCTAGGTCATATTTGCCTTATGTGTTCCATTGAACAGCTTTCATATTGTTAAAATCAGTACCAAATTATTTTGATGGTAACTGCTTTGGAATAGTATATTTTGAGGTCTAGTGATGCGAGGAGTTATGGACATAGTGATGCTGTAATTGTAAACAAATTTTGCAATTTTTTACACTGTTAAATTCTGTTAGAGGAGGAAGATGGGGGAAATATTTGTGTAGGTAGAAAAATGTCATCTGTTCCTGTGATGTAAATTGATTCTTTTTGTTTCATTGTTAAATTACTAACTTCTCATTTTCAGTCCCCACCTTCCAGTCTCTTATCTTGTTTCAGTCACATAGAGGGGAGAGATTTCCCCTTTGCCCAGAGTCTCCTGACCCTTCTGTACCCAGAGAATGGACTAGACTATAAAAGCCTGGCATGGACTCCCCTCATGTGCAAACTTGCTTCAGTCTCAGCCCAGTCGGTTCTCCTGGCTGTCTCTCTCCCTCTCTCTCTGTCTCTCCCTCTTTCTCTCATTCAAACCTCTCCTGGTCATTTTTGTTATTCTCCTGCCCTCTAGTATGTTACACGCTGCTTTTTGCTTCTGTAGGAGGAAAAAAAGATTTTAATCTCTACACTCTGCAGGCTTTTATATTAAATCCTGAGCAGTTTTAAAATCCCAGGACTGTGTATACATTCTTTCACCTTTCAAGGTCTCTCAGTCTTAAATTAGCGATCTGATCCAAGGCAACACCAGTACCCATTCCTTCTCACTTTTTTCATTATTTCTCGTGAGTTTTTTTTAATTATGAATTTTGTCATTTGTTTAGTTCTGTGTTGTAAATGTAATTCTTTGCTAGTTTCATTATTATGGAACTGATTCTATTTGTTAAATTTAGGCATGATGCTGATAGACTACCCAGGCTTCACAGAAATAGAATAATGAGATCAGTACAATAACTCTATAGACCTTCATTTGAAAGACAATCTAATATCTCTTCTTTTACACCTTCCTTTGGTGTCTTCCAGACACTGAGCTAGATCTGGCAATGCATCAACCTCATCATTGATGTGCATATCCCAGAAATGAATACTGTCAAGCTATGTATATTCATCCACAAAATAAAAATTTCTCCATTTGATTGTTTATATTAAAAAACCTATATCAAATTGCTCACTATCTTAGGAAAGAGGAAGAAAAAATTGGAATTCAAAAAATCTTCTAAAAAATGAATGTTTTTTTCTTTAAAAATGCATAAAAAAACTAAAGAAATAAAATTCCTCCATTTTCTTTAACTGATGTTTCCCCATCCAGATTGTGCAGTTCTGGCTGGTGGAGAACCACTGTATGTTTTGGTGTTAATTGTCAGGCCAAAATTAGCACAAGTGGCAGAGAATTGATTTATATTTTGCTGCATCTCAGCCTCAAAGGCTGTGAACAAAAAGCCATGTACCTCCATTTAAGTCTTGTCTTGGAGTCTTTTCAAGCTAAATAATTTACCAGGAATGTAGTAGCTGACTTTGATGCTATTTTTGTCCTTGTGGAAGGTGTCTGATGACATCACTTGAAGCATCATGCTAAAAAAGCAAGAAGGATTGAGGCTTCTGAGATCCAAGATGGCAGAGGAAGCTGTAAGTCAGTGCAACTCTCCCATATCCACCTCTATGCAACCATAAAATAAGAGCAGCCCCAGAACAAATCCCAGAACCAGCAAGGATTTGGAGTGAAACAATCTTTTAGCTCAGGAAATTTGGAGGAGCTGTGGAAAAGGTTCATCTCCCTCCAGTCAAGGGGAGCAGGGAAGCACAGTCCAGGACAGGAAGTGTCCTAGCAAGCCAGCAGCAAATCCTACCTCAGCAAACCAGTGGGAGTTACTGGGGAGCAAGCAGCCACCCACCTGTCTTAACATAGGAGAACTGCTAGATTCCCCCAAAGAAGCACCATGTGCAATAGTGTAGCTCCAGGAAAATAGGCTTCCTCTAGCAGCCGGACCTCCAAATGGGCAAATAGACATTCTCCAATGTCCAGGCCACAATGTGCTTCTGTTTCCCCAAGGAAACATAGAATTACCAGTCAAGGTCTCAGCACACGCCAGACACCTCCAATAGGACCCTGGTTCACCATGAGGTAAGCTGCCAGATTCCTATGCCCTCCAGAAGTGAAAGCCATTCCCCACCCTACCCTGAAATGCAGCACAAACCAATAAAATCCCACATTGCAGCCTAAGGACACATCAGCATAGACACAACCTGTTGCTGCTGGAACAAGAAGCCTGAGACAATGTCACTTCCATCCTAAAAGAATTCAAATTTAAAAGAAAGGAAAAGGCCAAAAAAAAAAAAGTGAACAAACTTTAACAAAAAACAATCTGATCATAGAACGCTATTTTTGTGGTAGGGAAGACCAAGACACAAACTCAAAAGAGGGCAACTGTCAAAACACAAAGTCACAAAAAAAAAAAAAATAGGAAGTAATCTCAAACATAGAAAGAACTCATGGAAGAGCTGAAAAAGAAAGTTAAAAACATTTAAGAGGGAGGTGTGGCTAGGTGACCCAGTGGATAAAGTACCAGCCCTGGAGTCAGGAGTACCTGAGTTCAAATCCAACCTCAGACGCTTAATAATTACCTAGCTATGTGGCCTTGGGCAAGCCACTTAACCCCATTTGCCTTGCAAAAATCCTAAAAAACATTTAAGCGGGTAGAAGAAAAATAGGGAAAAGAAATGAGAATTATGTAATAACAATGGATTAAAAAAAGAAAGCAATTGCTTAAACAGGAGAATTGGTGAAATAAAAAGGAAGTTCATAAGCTAGCTGGAGAAAACAACTTAAAAGTTAGAACTGGACAAGTAGAAACTAATAATTCTCTGAGACATCAACAATCAATCAAACAAATTCAAAAGAATGAAAAAATAGAAGAAAATATAAAATTCCCTCCAGGGTAAAACAATTGACCTGATAAATAGATCCAGGAGAGAAAATCTCAGAATCATTGTGCTAAAGTATAATCAAAAGGAGGACCTGGACAGCATTTTACAAGAAATTATGAAAAAAAGGCTGTCCTGAATTCCTGGAACCAGATGGCAAAAAAGCATTAAAAGAATCCACTGAGCACCTTAGAGAAGAGATCCTAAAATAAAATTCCAAAGGATTATTATAGTCAAATTTCAGAAGGAAAAAATACTATAAATGAGCAGACAGAATTCAATTATCAGGGAAACACAACCAGGATAGCTACAATATCAAACACCAGAGATCATGAAACTTAATATTCCAAAAGACTAAAGAATTAGGACTACAACCAAGGATCTGGCAAAATGAAACATAATATATCAAGAGGAAAAATGGTCATTTAATGAAATAGAATAATCTCAAGATTTAAACCAAAATTTTGACCTCTAATATCATACCCCAAGTAATATCACACCCCAAGAGAAGTATAAATATTTTCATTTTTTCCATTTTCCCAATTGTATTTTTAAATGAATTGCTTTATTTAATCAATTTTTGTTTTTCCTTTGACAAGTTATTGAATTTCTCTTGCATTTCTTTTCTCATTTTTTTACTTTATTTTTGAAATCCTTTTTGAGCTCTTCCAAGAGATCTTTTTGGGCTGAAGACCTATTCATATTCTCCTCTGGGTCTTCACATATACTCCTTTTTCTGCCATCCTCTTCTGAGATGGTGGCCTGATCTTCTTTATTGCCATAATAACTTTCTATCATTGTGACTTTTCTACTCCCCTTATTCATTTTTGAACCATGCTCCTGGGCTTCAGGGGGTGATGTCCCAAACTGCTTGTGCTGGGGAAGGGGCCTGCTCACAGTTTTCTGCATTGGGACCTCCCAAATTAGAGGTTTGCTAGGGTTGCCTGGCCTAGAGGTGCTGGCTCTGCAGTGAGTCTTGGGCTTTAAATTTCTCTAATAAAAAATGAGGACATTTCTTTCTATGACTGTTGGTAGCTTTGTTTTTTTTTTTTTTGTCTGAAAAATGCCTTTTCAAATCCTTTCACCATTTATCAATTGGGGAATAGTTTACAGTCTTATAAATCTGACTCAGTTCTCTATATATTTGAGAAATTGGTTCTTTATCAGAAGTCTTTACTTGATACATAGATTGTTTCCCAAATCTTTGCTTTCCTTCTAATCTTTTTTTTTTTAATTTCTTTTTTTAGGTTTTTGCAAGGCAAATGGAGTTAAGTGGCTTGCCCAAGGCCATACAACTCGGTAATTGTTAAGTGTCTGAGGCTGCATTTGAACTCAGGTACTCCTGACTCCCGGGCCAGTGCTCTATCCACTGCACCACCTAGCTGTCCCCTTTCCCTCTAATCTTGATTACATGGTTTTATTTGTCCAAACCATTTAAAATTTAATATAATCAAAATTATATACTTTGTACTTTGTGATGCTCTCTATTTCTAGTCTCAACATGAATTCTTCTCTTCCTCATAGATTTGATGGGTAAATTATTTCTTGATTTTCTGATTTACTTAAAGAATGACCTTTAATGCTTAAATCATTTAAACTTATATTAATATACAGTGTAAGATACTGGTCTTTAACTAGTTTCTGCCATATTTTTTTTCCAGTTTTTGTCGAATAGTAAGTTATTATCCTAGAAGTTGGGAACTTCAGGTTCATCAAACACTTGATTATTATGGTCATGTATTACTGTATTTTGTATACTTATTCTATTGCACTGATTCATCACTCTATTACTTAGCCAGTACTAGATAGTTTTGTTGTCTGCTGCTTAATAATATAGTTTGAGATCTATTTAAGTAAGGCCTCTTTTCTTAGAATGTTTTTTACATGAATTCCCTTTCATTCTTGACTTTTTGTCTTCCAAATTTTGTTTTTTTTTCTAGCCCAAGCAAATAATTTTTGGTAGTTTTAGGGCACTGAATAAGTTATGGCACTGAACTACAGAACTATCATATTTATTATATTAGTTTGACCTATACATGAGCAATTGATATTTTTCATTCATTTAGATCTAACTTTGTGTGAAAATGATTATATAATTATGTTCATTTTGTTGTATTTTTCTTGGCAAGTAGACTCTCAAGAATTTTATGTTGTGTACAGTTATTTTAGATGAAATTTTTCTTTATATCTCTTGCTGTTAGGTTTTATGTTCATTTATAGAAATGATAATATGTGGAATCATTTTCTATTTTTCTACTTTGCTAATATGAATTGTTTCAAGTAGCTTTTTTGTTCATTTTCTAAGTCTACTATCATATAATCAACAGTTAGTTTTGTTTCTTCCTTGCCTGTTCTAATTTCTTCAATTTCTTTCTCATTTCAAATTGCTAAAACTAGCATTTTAGTACAATATTGAATAATGGTAATATTGGGCACTCTTGCTTCATCCTTGATCTTATTGATAAGGCTTCTAATGTTTCCCTATTGCACATAATGTTTGCTTATGGTTCTAAATAGATACTACTTATCATTTTAAGGCAAGCTTCTTTAATTCCTAAAAGTTGTTATTCCTTAAAGCAATTATTAGGAAATCTTAATTTGCTTGGGGACTGTATTTTGTCAAAAGCCTTTTAATATCCATTGAGATAGTCATATGATTTCATAGTTTATATAGCAATAATGCTGATATAGTATTCAAAAATTGACCAATCTTGAATCTTACCTGATCATAATATGCTTGTGATATATTGCTGTAAACTCCTTGCTAGCATTTCATTTAATATTATTGCATTAATATTTACCAGGAGAATTATTTCTTTCTCTGTTTTAACTCTTCCTGATTTAGGTATCAGCACCTGGAAAAGGTATTTGGTAGGATTCCTTCACTGCTGATATTTCCAAATAATTTATATGATATTAATTTTTCTTTAAATGTTTGGGAGAATTCACTTGTGAACCCATTCTTAGGCAGTTCATTGATGGCTCATTCAATTTCTTTTTATAGGAGGGATTATTCAGGCATTCAATTTTTTCTTCTATTAATCTTCACAACTTATATTTTTATTAATATTCATAGATTTCATTCTGATTGATGTCTTGGCATAAAAAAATAGGGAAAATATTTCCTAATAATTGCTTTAATTTCCTCTTCACTGGTGGTGAATTCACCCTTTTCATTTTTGATCTTGTCTTTCTTTTAAAAAAAAATCATGTGCCAAGCAATCTATACTGCAGATTTTAACAGACCTGATAGAGTCCCCTTTACAAAGGACATGAAAATTATTAACTGAGGCTCCCTGGGATTGACAGGGCCCCCTTATTTCTCTCTTAAGTTCCCTCGTGGAGATTAAGATATTTGAGGTGGGGTAAGTACTGGCTAACCTGGGAGACACAGAGAGAAGTAAGGAAAAAGTGAGAACTGTTACCACACACTCTAAAGAGAAAAAAAAATGAAATAGTAAGAGAGATGATTCAGAAGAGCTCATGGAAGTAAACCATGGGAGAATATGAACAGTTTAATTGACTTCAGAGGTTTCTCAGGAGGAAAAAGACAGACAACCTAATGAAGTACTGGATGAATGAAACTCCTGAGAAGCAAGAAGGAACCAACTGTTTCCCCAGAAGAAGAGGGGTATCGGGGTGGATGCTCCCAGGCCCACTTCCTTAGGGAGATGACCAAGATCACCTCTACTGTAGGCTATAGGTGGTGACTGGAGGTCTCATTTGACTGTTACCATATGTTGGAGCTCCAAGAACAAGCAGAGGTGATATCTGCTCTGATAAACATTTACTTATTGGAGTTAATTTAAGTTTTTAAAATGATTTTGTTCTTTTCCTTTGCATTTTTGAACCAGAATATGGCTCTTTCCATGAATGATCTTCCCCAATCCCTATCCCCAATTGGACTGATTGATTTACTATTTCACTGCTAGAGAGAAAGGACATATCACTGACAATAGCGGGTTTTAGGGACTTGCCAATAAAGTTTGAAGGATGACACTTATGAAAACAAAAGGGGGAAGGAGAAGATTCTTTTGTGAATTTGACACTTTTGAAAGATAATTGAGTTTGATTGATATTTAGTTTACTATTTAAATATTCCATTTAAATATTCCACAGGTTAAAAATTAAACAAAGAACAAATAAATATAACTTTGACCTTGGGATATCTTTTCTAAAAATAGGAATTTTTGAAATGATTTATAGGAAGTGCCTATTCTTTTTTTTCCCTAAGTTTGAATCTTAAGAAATGTCTTGCTACTAATCATTCAATTAGAAAAATAACTTAAAATGCCTTGTGGCTATTTTTGTTAATTTTGTATTTATTAACTTATAAAATTCTTGTAAAGGGTCAAAAATATCTTTAAAGGATAAAGGAATATTTGCATTGTGACAAATTAAGAAAAAGAATTGTGGTGAGATAAGTAAAGTCATAAATTAGCAATTTGGTCACTTAAATGTTGAAATTACTATAAACCTAGGAAAAAAAAGGTTTTAAATAAGTCAGTGGATTTGTTTAACCACAACATATTTGCATAATTAAACTATGGATTTCTTCTGGGATTGTGGAACTCTGATATAAGATGAGATTTTTTTTTTTTGCAAGCAAATGGGGTTAAGTGGCTTGCCCAAGGCCACACAGCTAGGTAATTATTAAGTGTCTGAGGCCAGATTTGGACTCAGGTATTCCTGACTCCAGGGCCAGTTCTCTATCCACTACGACACCTAGCCACCCCAAGATGAGCTTTTAAATGTGATTGGAGTCAAATTAAAAACTTAATATCAATTGTTCACTTCTGCATATTTATGGAAGTGGATTGCCTGGAAATGATAAGCCTCTTATTAAGAAATATCAGGAATTTTTATGTAAATATATATATGCACATATAAATAAATATGTAGCATTTGTGTAAAATATAGTATTATAATATTAAAATCATTAATTGAGGTTTTATGTTATACCATTGGAATATTGATATGGTATAAGTGATTTTATTTTGGTCACATTTTAAGTGAAATGTGTCTCCTAATTTGATGTTTAAAATAAGTCAGAATAAATTAAACTATTTGACATTAAGACAAATTGAGAAAATGTTTGGTTCTGAAAATTAATTGGGTGACTTTTGTTTACTGCCTGATACAGAGCAAACACTATAAATGTTAACTACTATTATTATTTTTCCATAATTAGATGTAAGTGCTTCATATTTCATGATTTTAATTGAAATTTTTCAAAACTATGAACAGTATATGATGCCAATGATAACAAGTTGTCTGTAAGGAAATTTGGAAGTGCATTAAACTGAATTGGAGTCAGTTATCAGTAATAGGTTTGTTTCAAGTTTCAAATACAGAGTAATAATGTAATATTATACAAATTGGTAAAATTTTGCACAAATTATGTTGAACAACTTTTTAGTAGTAGTAGTCATAGTAGTTTAGTAATAGATACTAAAATACAATGAAAAATTATTTTGAAATCAGTTATGTTATCAATCTTACCTTTTTTTGTAAGTAACTGCCCATTTAGCAAACTGAATATTTCTATCTTTACCTGAAGTTAAGAGGAATTTATATCTACAACTATTTGGTATAACTTATGAAAGTATGTCATTTGAAGTTATTTTCATAATGTTGAAACTTGAAATTAGTAATTGATTACTGCATAAAAAGGAGGAGATGAAATGAAAACCTTAATTGGATTTGTTCTGCTCATTCTGAGCAGTCTGCCTTGGAGTTGAGAATCTGCCAGTGGGGTTAGTTTATTCCACGCAGCATAAGAAGGATGTCAAAGAGCATGGCTGACAGCAGAGTAGAGGGGTGGGAAGGCACAGACAATTGATTCAGTCCCTTCTCTGGAATCCCTGTAGATTTCACTTATTTTATAAATTTACCAGGTTCCTGAAAACCACTTGTGAGGGCAAGGGCTCTAGTCCTGGAAAATGAATCAAGTTTAGGTTGTAAAATTCCTACATAATGAATGTGACTTGCTAAAGATCTGCAAATTTAGCTGTAGAATAGAAATGTTTTCTAAGGATTTGATCTTTACAGCAGGACAAATTTAAACTTGAGAAGAATAAAAGAATTGAAGGAGTGTAAGTGAAATTTTTTATATATGTTTGAATGCTGCTAAACTTCCCATTGCATATTGCAACCCATGAGGAATAAATAACTGTATCTAACCTTGGCTAAGACTGATGAAATTGGCCATTTGGAATAATAGCCTTTGGGACTGAATCATTAAATCAGCAATCTACCATTCGAAAGCATTGCCACAAGCTACTCAGAGGAATGTGGCCTTGAACTGAAAAGGATGACTTTGACCTCAGTTCAAGGTAGATCCCTTCTGGTTCAGTTTCCCCATTGTCCTCCTTCTGAAAAGGAATGTATCCCACCTGGTTATTCCTGAGTCTGGCTATGAAGTAGAATTTTGACTGTATGGTTGGTTGTTTACTATGACCTTTACCTGAATGACTCTTACCTGAAGTTAACTATGACTTTTACCTGTTTGATCCTGTTGTATAAGGGCTGCACAAGGGCTGCACCATGAAGAACCAATCTGATGTTGTTATAATCATGTTTCAGACTTTTTTCTACAGCAAATTTCTACAATCTGAGCAAGTGGTCAATAGAAATGATGGATGCATGTACAATGCATCCTTATACCACATAGTGTTTCCTCTATATGCTGATGAGAAAGGCATGATCTAGGTTAGAGAATTATCACAAGATATATGCCAGATACACTGCCAATTACCCTCTAGCTCCAATCTTTATTGGGACAAAGGAGTATTATTTTAGGATCCATTTTTCTTTTTATTGCAGTTCTTTTCTTTTACTATTGCTGTTAGTGTTGCTTTTGTAATTTATGTTTACACAGGAGGAACAATACCTTCTGACTGTGCTAAAATCCCCCCTCCTCTTCCCCCAGGGAACTTGTGGAAAATACTCTGAAAGAATGTATTTGGAAGCTTTGAGGGGTGGGTTTTAGGGTACCACTTGGTCTTAAACCTGGGAAGTGGATTCATTAAGTTGTAAAAGTCATAATAATGTTACCCCTTTAAGCAGTGAAAGTTAAAATATGTGTTTCCAAGCAAAAGTCTCTAGCAGCAAAGTTCGTGATGTGGGCTCCCAGTGCATGACCAGTATGTCTTTGGAAGCACAGGATTTTACACAAGGTGACTGGTATCCAAGATCTTGTGGAAATTTCAAAATATCAGACAATTCTTAATGACCTACTTTGCAGCTCCTCCTTTCTTTGCCTGTTTTCTATAATTGTCCATTGAATTTTTAGGTGTCTTTGTGGGGATCCATGATTGTTGTGGCTGTCCTAGGCTTTCTCTGTGTGAGTAGTCCATTTTGATAATTAAACTACTTATATAATCAATCTTTGCTCCAGTCTCATTTCTTTGATAAAAAAAATACAAAATTGGATTCTTTTATCCCTTGTTGCTTATTGTTATTGTTAATATTTTATTTTCTTTTACCTGTATGTAATGGTTGTTTTCAACAATTATTTTTTTGCTTTCCCTTTCATCCCCCTTCCCTGGATAGAAAGCAATCTAATATAGACTATATATATAGCTAAAGAAAGATCCATATTAACATGTTATGAAAGAAGACTCAAATCATGGTAGAAGAAAATTAAAGAGAAAAAATATAATACATAAGACAACTTTTAAAACTTGAAGAAATTCAGCTTTGGACTGAATTTAAACTCCACAGTTCCTTCTCTAGATATGGATGTATTTTCAGTCACAAGTCTTTTAGAATTTTTCTTTGACTGTACTGCTGAAATAAGCAATTCCATCATGGATGATCATCACCCAATATTGTTATTAATGTGCATAAGGTTCTTCAGAATCTGCACATTTTACTCAGCATCACTTCATACAAGTCTTTTCAGGCTATTCTGAAATTCCATCCCTCATGCTTTCTTATAGAACAATAGTGTTCCATCACATTCATATACCACAATTTCTTTAGTCATTCCCCACTTGATGGACATCCCCTTAATTTTCAGTTTTTGCCAGCAAGAAAAGGACTGCAATCAATATTTTTATACATGTGAATTTTTACATTTTTTTTGTGATTTCTTTGTGATACAGATCTAGTACAGGTATTGCTGAATCAACGAATATGCACAGTTCCATTGCCCTTTTAAAAAAATTTTTTTTTTGAGACTTAGTTTTCTTTCTTTTCTTTATTTTGCAAGGCAGTGAATGAAATTAAGTGGCTTGCCCAAGGCCAGGTAATTATTAAGTGTCCAAGTTTGGATTTGAACTCAGGTCCTCCTGACTCCAGGGCCTGTGCTCTATCCATTACACCACTTAGCTGCCCCTGCCTTTTGGTTTTAATTCAAAATTGATCTCCAGAAAGGTTGGATCAGTTTACAAAATCAACAATAATTTAATGTGCCATAAACTGAATTTGTTAGTGAAAAAAACCTTAAATATCCCTCCATGGGGGAATTTTGAGACCCATCACTTGTTAGATATTTTTTTCCCTGAGGGCTTCCTTTTCAGATATCAATTGAACTACAAAACACCATTACAGAATTTTAGAGTCCAATCCATTCCTGAAAAAGAAATTAGTCTTTGCACATCTCTAGTTACAGGTAACTAGATGGTGCAATTGGATAGAGCACTGGGGCTCAGAGGCAGGAAGACTTGAGTTGAAATCCAGCTTCAGAAACTTCCTAGTTCTGTAACTTTGGGAAGGATATTTAATCTTTGTTGTCTATGGAGTAATGAAGAAAAAAGAAAATCCTTTCAATGTCTAAGAGAAATGACTATTAATAAACAATGATATAGGGAGATCCAGAGTTCTCTTTCTTTTTTCTAAAGTCCTGATTTTTAAAAGTTTAGTTTCTTAAGATTCAGCTGTCTTCTCTATCTTGATCCCACCCAGATGGAGTGGGTGGGATGCTTAGACTTGGGAAGGTCATTAATTCTTTAACTATATTGCCTAATTGTGGGAGTGGGGGGATTAAGCAGGTTCAGGTTTAGCCCCTTGTAATATTCACTCTCTCATTAATTGTTCATTGCTAGCATTGATTGCCACCCTAGGGAACACCTATTTTTCAAGGTCATAAAAACTATGAGCCTCTTGCCATGATCCTCTTTGGTCTAACATAGAGATGGGCAAATGGTCATCCTTTCATTAAAATGCTGGATTATTAATGAAATGATTAAATTACCCAGAAATTATGTCTCTTGAAACTTTTTAAACTCCATGTCTTTGCCAGGAAAACCCATGGAGAGAGGTCCACTGGGCCACGGAGTATCAGATACAACTGAACAACAAGAACAGGTTGTTCTTGTTTATAATCGAAGAAGACCACGATATGGCTCCCTTCCCTGTCAGCCAACAAAACTGGACAAAGTTCCAGTATGCAAGTTGCTGGTGACAGATTGGTGATAATACAGTATATTCAAACTTGTTTCTGGATGATCTAATCATTAGTAGTTTTTTCCTTTCAGTTCTGCAACCATACACCCCCTAGAAACCAAAGGCTTTGGTTTCCTGGAAGCTGCCTGGTAAGAATAATGCTGCCAGTTGGCATTGTTTATGGTCAGAACTATGATGGTATCAAGTCTCTGACTTTCATTCTTGATTAATGAAAATGTTCTTAACTGGTGTGCCAGTAAGATATGCTTGTCTTAAAGGTTAAACTATGCATATCTAAGTACACATGGCCAGTACAATGAAGCTGCAAATCATCATTAAATTGATTATGATTCCTTTAGTTGCTCACTCCCTCCTCACAACAATTATGCCAAGTAGATGCTATTACTACCCCAATTTTGCAGTTGAGGAATCTGAGGCAAACACAGGTTAAGTGTCTTGTCCAGGGTCACATACTGAAGTCAAATTGCAAATCTGGTCATCTGAACTCCAGGCCATGACTTTCAAATCTGAAATTCTATGATGATGATGCTAGTAATCACTGATATGTAAAATTAAGAACAATCTTAATAGATGTTATCACACTAAATACTCATGATATCCAAACCAAAAGGAGTGAAATATGACCTAATGGAATAAACAAGAACCATGTGGGAACAGCATGAAGTTCATATAATTTCCATCATTCTGTGAGCTGCCAGAAGTGTCCTGAAGTTGCTTTCAGTGAGCCTTCAGATGGTCATTAAATTGGTTATGATTCCTTTAGTTGTTCACTCCTTCTTACTTAAGTGACAATGGTAATTCTAGAACTAATAAATACTAATGAGTGCTGATTTGGGCCTCCTTTGCCACATGGATGGGGACCCTACTCATATCCCATTACAAAGAGCAGTCATCTATTCTAATTATATAATAATGTGAAGAACATTCAGTTAGCCCTTTAGTCTATGTGTTAAATGAGAGGACTAGCTCCCTCGGGCTCACTTTCTCTTCATTTCTTGTAATGAGTAAAGGTGATAAAGAACCAAATCTGTGACTCAGAAGATCCTCATAGAACATCAGACTGCAAGGAATTAATTAGGGTAGACTGCAGGAGGTGTTTGATATCCCATGTCAGCAATGATCTCAGTGCACTATGCTATGGGCAAACCAGACCTGTCTTGTAGGAAAAAAAAAAACATGAGACTTGGAATCCCTCAGGATTTATCCCAAGATCTTTCCAGAGTCTTAGCTTTGACAATGACACCAGGGGAATATTGGCTGTGAAGGATGATGGGAGGAGAAGAGAATGAACAAGGGAGACAGAGTCTTAACAAGGGGTCATATCTACTGAGGCAAATTCACTGGGGGAAGAAGGGTAGGGATGTGAGGTGTATGTTGCTTGGAGGTCAAGTCTAGGTTACAAACTCCTATATATTGTTGATATAAATTGGAGCCAGAAGCATGAATACTGAGATTAGGAGTTTTCTTGAGGTTGGGGAAAGGGCAAAGAACAATTCTCTCTTTCCTTTGGAAAAATTCCCCTGGGAAGATGCATGACTATCATGAAGCATTGGGGGTTAGAGGGATTGTGAGGTTGTGGATCAGCTATCACTGGACAGAAGGTGGGAAGCAATGCCCCTTCCTCCAGAAGAGGATGTAGGAATTAGGGGCACTGTTCTGGTAGCTGCGTGCTAGTGTCATCTTTAAAGAGGAAGAGGAAAGGAGAGAGTGAACAAGAAGAAGAAAACAATGAGAGTAAAGGGAGAGAAAGAAAAAGGAAGGAGGAAAGAAGTAGTGATGGGGGACAAAAGGGATTGTGGTGTTACTTTTTTTCACAGCCCTCACTTTCCTTAGGTGTTTGCAGGTCAAGTCCTAAGTTTCCTGGCCTACCTTCTTCCATGGGCCATCCTGTTTCCTTGGGTTCATCTCTGTTAGCTTCTCTCTTGTGACTATTTCCCCATTCCATACCTAACTGAGCCTCAGAGACCCTCTGGATTAAGCCCTAGATTATCATTAGCTCTTTCCCAAAGGCAGTCTGGTCATTTTCTTTATGCCAGTCAATCCACCTATTACATGAATCACTATTTTGTGAAGATAGAAAAATATCCTTAGAAGAACACAAGTGAAAAAATATTGACTAACTTGAAAGTGGACAGCAACAAGAAGACTCTGAATGTATCAAAGAAAAATATACAGAACCCCTCCCCCTCAAAAATATTCTTAGATTATGAATGACTTAGCTATTCTAAGCAGTATAAGAATATAAAACAATCTCAAAAGATTAATGAGGAAGTATACTATGTGCCTCCATAAAAAGAACAGATTTTAATTGAATACAGACCGAAGCATGACATTTTTCCACTTCTATTTTTTTATTTTCTTCTTATATAAAATAGCTAATATGAAAATATTTGACATAATTGCACATGTGTAACATATTGCTCATATTCTTAGGGAGGGAGAAAGG
The DNA here is from genome assembly GCF_037893015.1 of Macrotis lagotis. NCBI lineage: Eukaryota > Metazoa > Chordata > Mammalia > Peramelemorphia > Peramelidae > Macrotis > Macrotis lagotis. The sequence continues at coordinate 623,290,245 of NC_133666.1, read as the reverse complement.
GAAGGGAGGGAGAGAAAATGTGTAATGCAAAACTTTAATTAAATTATGCTATAAATAAATGACTTTACTAAAGGCAGTACAAAAATAAAATCCTCAAAATTGCTGAAATTAGCTGAAAACATCAAAAAGAAGACCAAATAATTAAAAGCTTTTTTTAATATAAGTATCATCATTAAGTGAATGAAGAAGATCAAGATGAGGCTCCAAGCCAACCAGTTCATCCAACCCTGCTGGAGAATAAACCCTGTAGAACAGATTAAGGTTTGCAACATCTTAGAAACTGGTCCAAGGTAGACTATCTAGCTTCCCTTCCCAGTGCCCTCCCCTAGGATGACTGGAACTGTTTGTCTCTTCACCCCCCCCCCCCCATCCCCAGTCCCAGCCTACAAATGACATTCTCTATCACCTCTGGACTACTTGACTCACTGAATTATACACAATTGGTTCCTTGATAAGGAGTGCTCCCTGTCCCCAACCCCAGGAGATCCCAGGGTCAATGCAATTAAAGAAAAGAGAAATCCCACACTGCTGGGGGAACCTAGGATGAGTCTGACCTGACTTTGAAAGGCTTTGGCCTCATCCTTGTCTAGAGATTGAAGAAAAGAATGAGGATAGAGAACTGATATCCAGTGAGTATTTCATAAGGACTGCTCTTTAATATTGCCCACGTACCCTCCTTCCATCCCCCTCCATTACCTGGACAACTGTGTTTTGTCCACAAATAACAAATATAAAGACCTATTTCCAATGAAGAAATCACTGCCAGGATCCCCGTCAGCGGCCAGAAAATTCCACATTTCTGAAAGTGTTCTAAAATAGGACACAAGGAACAAGGACATGGCCACACAGACTCTCCCATACCCTCAGAACTGCTAGCTCTATCTAAACAATTCAGGAACTCCAAACAAACTGGATGTAGGTGATTTTTTCCAAATAAATCTGTCTCCTAGAAGATGACCACTGGCTCAGTTCTCTCATTGAAGAGAAAAGGACTGAAGTAGAGAGATGTGAATCTCTTGTGATCCCGTGATTCCCCAAACCAGCTCATTACCACTTCTTTACATTCATGTTTTCAGATACAGGAAACATTCCAGAAGAGGATGGAGGCCACCAGCCTCAGGGATAGAAAGTAGCAGTGGGAGGATCCAGGAACTCAGAGACTATTCCTTAGGTCCAGTCAGACCTTTATGGAATGAGGAACTTTGAAATTGTAATATGTGTAGTATTCCTGTAACTTTTCTATCTGTTTGCTTATGAGCAAAGCAGCTCAGAAAACCCCAAAGGGTATTTATTATATGGGTTACTGGTGCTTTTGTAAGGTTATATGGCTTAAGGAAAGAGTGGAGGTAGTAAGTGTCTATATCCTTGTACTTTTCCTGCTGAAAGTGGCCTATAGGACACAGCCAATTCCTTGCCCTGACTTTTCATCATACTTACCTTTGTGAAAGGAGATGCGATATAAAAGAAACATATTTGACATTGTCCACCAGCCAATGGTGCTCCTTATCATATTTTCTACCTGGGGATCCAAAGACATTGTTTCTTCTTCACCTGAAACACATCATGCCAACTCAGGAGAATCTGACCTGCATCCTCTGTCCTGGCACAGGAAAAGACATTCTATCTTTGTCACTGGGAATCTCCTCCATTCTTCCTGAGGAGAGGGGCATCCTTGGCCCTGCTCAGGGAGGAGAGTGGAGATCTGACAGCATGGGGAGAACAGGGACCATGATTGTGCACTCCAGGCTTCCCAACCACCAGTATTTTCTCCCAACACCCCCCCCTCCCCCCGCCAGAGTCTTGTTGACTGCTGCTGCTCCCTTGTCCATTCCTGGCACCCATGCGTCACCCACAGCTGCCTTTCCTCCAATCTCAAAAATTTATTGAAAATAAAGTCATGTTATACAGATAGGGCTACAAGGATTGTATTAGTGTGATAGGAGTAAAGAACGTGTTATTGTATTTGTTAGTGTATTTGTTAAGTGTATTCTATGGGCCAAGTATTGTGCAAAGTACAAAAAAAAAGCAAAAGGCAGTCTGTTCTCAAGGAGCTCACAGTCTAATGAGGGAGACAATTTGTAAACAAGTATGTGCAAATCTGCTAGATTGAAGATAACTAGGAAATAATTCTTCCTTTCTCTTTTCACCTTCCCTTCTTCCCCCTTCCCTCTCTCCTTCCCTCCCCTTCCTTCCTTCCTTCCTTCCTTCCTTCCTTCCTTCCTTCCTTCCTTCCTTCCTTCCTTCCTTCCTTCCCCTTCTTCTTTCCTCCCTCTGTCCTCTGTCCCTCTTTTTTTCTCTTTCCTTTTTTCCTTCCTTCTTCCCCTAGTGTTTAGCATAAGACCTGGTCCTTAGAGGACAGTTAATAAATGATTAATGAATTGAATTAGTCTCAGGTGATCCTAAAGTGATCCTCAGGTGATCTTTGTGATTATGTTATTATTAGCCCCATTTTACAAATGAGCAGAGTGAGGATGAGAGATTAAGGGGCTGGCCTGAGGTGACACAGTTAGAAGCAATGAATTAGGGAGCAGCTAGGTAGCACAGTGGATAAAGCACTAGCCCTGGAGTCAGGAGGACCTGGGTTCAAATGCAGCATCAGACACAATAATTGCCTAGCTGTGTGACCTTGGGCAATCACTTAACCCCATTGCCTTAAATAAAATAAACATACAAAAAGAATGAACTAGAAAATGAACTCAGATCTTTCAGCACTGCGCCACTCAAGCTCATTCTGGGCTCAGGGTCTCATTTCCTTAACTCTGTTCTAGGCCACTTCATAAGGAAGGGTTCAAAAGGATAATATTAACACCAGTGATTTTTTCTTATTAATTTATTAGTCATTAAAATCATGTATGTGACAAATAAATGCAGTAGTTTCCTCTCATCAAAATAGCATCAAGGTAGCCTATTTTATTTCCAAATTTACTCTTAATCACTATTGTGCTTCTTTAGTCCCATTCCAAAATGACATGACATGGCCCATCCTGATTAGAATATGGTTCTGACAATAAATTCAAAAGTCCAAAGTATTCCTTGCTAAAATAAAAATAAGGAATTCTTGGTCTTTGGCACCTCTCTCTGCTGCCAATATATAGTAGTTTTGTGTGTGTGTGTGTTGGATCACTAGGACCCAGGAAAAATGATACTTCTTCTATATCCCCCCCTTACTATTTTCTTCTTTTGTCATTTAGTTCCCCTTTTTCTGTCTTGCTTTCTTTCAATCTTCCTACTTTCTTTCTTTCCCTCCTCTATTGAAACCTGAAAAATTGGAACCTAATAGAAAGGTAAGAAAGAAATGCTAATAGATTGTCACCTTTATATAAGTAGGAAGTCTCAAATAGAGATAAGGAATAAGAGAAATTTCCATCTTAGAACATATTCTTGAGGCAGCTAGGTGGCACATTGGATAGAACACAGGCCCTGGAGTCAGCTGTGTGACCTTGAACTAGTCACTTAACCCTATTGCCTTAAATAAATAAAATTTTTTTAAAAAAGAACATATTCTTTATGACATGTTCTCCCAAACCTACTTAGGACTATTTTTTTTTGACCAGACCAGAGCTACAAGTTCTTGTCTAAACCCTTGGATTTGTTTACCCTTGGAACTATGCTGTAACATACTGTTATTTTCTCTCACAGTGAAAGCACACTTTTTTTTCTCCCCTGTGGGGACAGAAGGGCCTAATCACAAGTGACCCCATGCTACCAAGACCCAGGATTCAAAGTCTTGCCTCATCAGAAATCAGAATAAATCTTTTTTCCAATCTCATGTCATATATAAAATGTTCACAAGACATAATTTCTAGGCAGTTAATCATATTATTAATTGTGGCTAGCAAATAATTAATAAAAAGATATCATTTGACTGTCTCTGATACATTTATATTTGGAAGAGTGGGTGGTCTAACAGATGACAATCAACTCTGGTTAACAATTAATGAGAAGAATGAATACTATAATGAGAGTTATACTGATTTTAATGAGATACTAAGGAATGTGCTTTTGATTATATCACTTTTATTCTCAGACCACCTCAGTTTTGGATCATCAAGACAAGGGATTTTATCCCAGGTTGCACTTAGGCTTTCCCAGGTGGGTGGGATCTCAACAAGATTGAGGAGAATATTAAATTCGAACTCATTATCAGCCCTGTGTTTCAGGGGCTGATTTGACCTAGTAGAGAATGAGGAAATAGGAAGGGAAAAATCCTGGGTCTCCCCAATTGAACTGGTTTCTCTCACTTGATTTATACAGTAGCAAAATCACACACAGTCTTTTAGGCCTTCTGAGTCATAAAGACTCCAGAGACCATCATTTCCTAATATTTGAAGTTTTCTTAGAAAACAAAAAAAAATAATAATTCCATATAAGTAAGTGAAGAGGTAGAGAGAGAAAGTAAAGACAAAGGTAGGAAACCAAGAGTAGTTAAGTGGGAAAGTTGTTAGGTAATAAGAAACTGAATGATTTAAAAGATTATGGGAAGATAAAAGAATAGAATCTCTCAACTTTCTCATCTTTCAGTGATACCTTACTCAATTCTTAATGAGGCTCTAGGAAACAAATTAAAAAAGTAATGATCTATAAGATCTCTGGCTGGTTAGAAGGGTAGTGTTGAAAATCTCATGAAGAAAGTATTTTAAAACGTCTCTGAGAATGCTGAGATTTGGAATTTGCCTCATTTTCCTGCCCAGGGAAATTATTGGCAACTAAGAGATGAGAATGATGTAATCCCAAAGATAGCCTGAATGAGTTTTTCAGAAGTTTCAGGAAGGTAGACATTGACTTTGGTGGAAGAGGTGGAGTTGGTGTTGAGCATGATATTAGGGCAGCAAGATCTTCATTCAACCCAGGTAGATGGAATGGCAGCACCAAAGCAGAAGATGAACCTGATCATTGAAGTGATGTTCTCCTCACAACCTGCCTTGGAACCACATGACTGAAGAAATGTCTTTTTTCTCCTTCCACTGTCTCTTCCCCTCTTCCCTTTAAACCTTTTGAGCACTGAATTAAATCCAAAATTTTCTATTCCATGTAAACTCTTCTTTAATGTTTAAAGTTGATTGTTTTAAACCTACTTTCTCTTAAACCTACTTTCTCTAAATAAAATAAATCAATCTCTATTGTGCCCTTGGATTTTGTACACCTTGAAGTTGTGCCATTGGGTCTAGGCATCAAGTTACCCCATTGGATCAAGGTATCAAGTTGCCCTTCTCACGTGATTGAGATTTTAGCATTAGACCTCTGGGCTGGAGCTTTAGTTCAAGACCTTTCTTCTGGGTATAGCATTAGGGAAGGAAGAGCTGGGACCATGCCCAGCATTCCTCTCCATGTGATGTGCATGGAAATCAAGATTAGACTGACTGGGTCTGGCAACTCTTGAAAATTTCATTAGCTGGTGAAATGAAAGGACAAGGAGCTTTCTCACACTGTGAATCTTCTAATTTCTTAAGGTCCTAGAAGGCAACCCCAGCCTTTAATCTTATTCACTATCTGTAAATGTGCAGCAAATTGAGGAGGATGGGGATAGAGGACTCCATCAAGAAGCATTTAATGCTTTTCCTTTCCTTTTTGCTGTGTAGCTAACAATACAATACAGAGTCACTGTGTCTGTTAAATGTGAGAAGTAGATTTACTTGACTGACAAAAGAGATTCTAAGAGCAGGATAGGGGTTCAAGAGTTATGTCCAACTTTGGATATTTGGATCAAGAGGCCTTATCTGTGCGCTCATTGTTGACCATTCACCACATCTCCAGCCTAGTCTCCTGCTTTGGGGAAGTTAATAACATGATTCCTTCAGCTCTAAGGACTCTTTTTTCCTAACCTTTTTAGAGGACTTCATCCTAAAGGACTCCAAAGAAATGCAGTGGAGAGATTACTGGACCTAAAAACTTCCAAGAAGAAACAGATCTTTCTGATAGAGTTATTAGCTATGTGAATTTGGGCAGGTCACTTAACCTTTGTCTGTCTCAATTCCCTCAACTTAGATTGGAGTTAATGACAGCACTAATTTCCCAGTATTGTTGGAGGATTGTTGTGTGTCTCATTTAAGAGCTTAGCAAGGGGCAGCTAGGTGGTGCAGTGGGTAGAGCACTGGCCCTGGAGTCAGGAATACCTGAGTTCAAATTTGGCCTCAGACATTTAATAATTACCTAGCTGTGTGGCCTTGGGCAAGCCACTTAACCCCATTGCCTTGCAAAAAACCTAAAAAAAAGAGCTTAGCAAAGGGTTTGGTACCTAGTAGGTATTTAAAAAATACTTATTTCCTTCCTTTCTATGGAAAAAGAAAATCTACCTAAATTTATTGGTAAATCATTAACAAATTCTCCTCTGGTCATTCTCCTCCCTCATCCCAATGATTCTAAAACCCTGGTCATCATTCATACCCCAATCTCTATCCCCCACCACTGTCTGATGCCTTATTCCTATTTCCTTCAACAACACCCAGTGTCCCATTTTACAGTTTCCCACTCTTTCTCCTTCTTTCTGATATTTCTAGAGATAACAAACTTGCTTTTATCTTCAAAGCTTTCCTTTCCCACTTCATCCAACTTCTGGTTCTCACTGAGGCCTGTCTCTCTCTTGATAACAGAAACTCCCTGGCCAACCTTTTCCCACATTTGCTGCACTTTCACTTATTTCTCCAACTCACTGGTCAGGATGGGAGAGTTGCATTACCTCTGTTCTCCATTGCCTTCTTTAGATTTTTCTCTCTACTGCTATCACTCAGTCATCTTTCCTCCTTTAGGTTCATTCAATCCATATCTACCATCCTATCATTACTGGTAGTACTTGTTGTCTACTCAGCTCTAGGATATTCCCCTTCTTTATTTCTTAAGTTCAATGCTTTAATTATAGCTTCTCCTCAGCTCCTGCCTTCACTCTAGGGGAATTCAACATCTATATACTGATATTTCCTCAAATACCCAAAATTCCTATTTCCTAACCTTGTTCATTTCCCAAGCCATCCACAGAAATGATCATACCCTTGTTCTTGTCACATTCAAAGATGTATTTCTTCCATGTTCATGAACTTTGAAATCCCCTTATCTGATCATAGCCTATTATTATTTCATCTCTCCTGTTTTATAACCCCAGTACTTATTCTTCATCCATATCATGACTCCCACTCTCTCAACCCCTCAGTTTTCTCCCAATCACCCCCCTCTAACTACACCCTTCTCCTCCCAAATTGACTTGTGCTGAACTGATTTAAGACTACACAGTCCTCTTTTCCTAATCCCTTCATTCTCTTGTAAATCTTGCCCCCAGTCTTGAAACACTCCCTTTCTTGGCTTCTTGTCTACTAATACACTTCTGTTGAAAGAAGTTGGAAAATTTATGAAACTGGACTTTACTAGTTCACTACAAATTCATTCTATCAAATCTCAACAGGGCTTCAAACAAGGGAATCCTTTTAACAACTCCTTTATCAATTCCCCACCCCACTCTCCACAATGACTCTTTCAAACCTTTTTATCCCTCTTCAAATCTTCCATGGCTCCCCCTTCACCCACACCCCTAGCTGAAAACATTGACTATCATTTTACTTTAAAAAATTGAGATGATTCATGGTTAGCTCCTTTTTCACTCCTCTTCTTCTCATATTATTCAGATGCCTTCTGCTAAAATCTCTATCCTTGTCCATGCAAAGGTAAATTTCTTTTTTTGTGCAAGTGATCCTATTCTAGTTCCTTTCTATCATCTCTACTCTCTCAATTATCCTAAAACATTCTCTGTCTACTGACTCCTTTATTGTCTACAAATACGAATCCTCAAAAACCTCTCACATGATACATCAGTCCTTGCTATCTCCTCTCTTTTGTGGTTAAAGTCCTTGAGAAGGCAGGGGCCCTCTCTAGTTGTTCTGACCTATGTCTTGTCAGTGGACTATGATAACTATGAAGGAGAGAATGAGATAGGTGATTTTGCACAGCTCTGCCTCACTTAGATCTAATTCAATTGCAAGTCATGACATTACCCTCTTGATGCCATTGGTCCTCTTCAAGAATAAAGGATGAACAGTAGTAGTTGCCCCCTCGGGGACCCAATTGAATAGTTCCAGTTGTGCAATGCTGCTATTTCCTCCATCTTTCTCCTCCTCCCCTCTTTTTTTTCCTTCCACTTTCCACATGGGCAGTCATATCCTTAGATGTATTTTTAATTGCTTTTACTTCACAAGCTGTCCTGAGGTTTGGTGCTAAATTCTTTTTTTCCTTCTCTCCTATTCATTTACTTATTGAATCTTCCCTTTAAACTGGGATAATTACATTTTTGCCTCAGGTAATTTTCATTCCTTCTTTCTTGAAATATAGCTCTGGTAAACCAGACTTTGAAAAAGTCCATTGGGATTCAAATAGAGTAACTTAACTATGCCTTAACACTCAAATCACTCTGGCTCTCACTGATTGGAGAATAATAGGTTCCAGCTCAAGTCTCATTTGCTCATTGTTAGGGTTTTAATGGCTCAGGGAGAGTACAAATAGCATTTTTTTTTTTCTGTTTGGACCTCAGACACTGAGGGTTTTCCTCTCCCAGATCTATTCTTTTGGAAAGTCTCTCCCTCTCTCCCTACTTCCTCCACCCCACCCCCACCCCTACCCCTACCCCCACTCTGTCTTACACACAAACACACAAACATTCTGCAGTCCAAGGACCCAGGTCTCCTTGCTCTTCCTCAAACAAAACATTCCATCTCCTGACTTCAGAATTGTCTCTGACTGAATGCCTAAGATGCTCATTCTCCTTTTTCCTGGCTTCCTTTAAGTGTCAGTTCAAATTCTTGCTTTCTACAGGAAGTTTTCTTTATTCCATTAATTCTTGTTCCCTCCCTCTGTTGAATATTTAATTCCCATTAAATTTCCCATATAATTTGCGTGTATATAATTATTTATATGTTGTCTCCCCTTAAGACTGTCAAGTCCTTGAGAACAGAAAGTGTCTTTTACCTTTCCTTGGATCCCCAGTGCTTAGCACAATGTCTAATACATAATAGGTACTTCAGAAATGTTTATTGACTGATGGGGGATCCTAGAATCTTTCCTGCTTGTGCCTGAGACTTGAGGAGAGTCCACCTAGTAGATAATTTAGAAAGGACACTCGATTGTATAAGATTCTAACACACAAGGCGATGCACTAAGAAGGTGTCAGAAGGGAGTGAAGGAAGAAAGATGGGAAGCAAGGAAAAATTTGGAGGCATTTTTGGTAGTGAGAGAATGGATTGGGCAATAAGTGACTGTCTGGAGGATAGGACAATAGCTTGGTAGGACATGCCTCAGTCTTCAGGACCCACCTTTCAAGTCCTGGGCAATGAACAAGACCAAACAGTCTTACCTGAGGTCAATGTAGGCATCTCAAGGAGGAGGAAGAAAACTGAGAAGGATGAGAAAATGAAGCCCGGTGACCTGATGGTCTCCATCATGCCTGGAGAAAACAGAAGGGAGAGGAAAAAAAGAGATATGTAATGGGAATATACAGAGTTGCTATTTGTGATGGGAGAAGGAGTGTCATTTAATGTGATGGGAACATAGGTAGGTCAATGCCTATAACAGGGAAATGGAGGCTTAGTGTTTAGGATAGGGAAGAGGGTGGAAAATTAATGACTATTGTAAGGACATTGTGGAGTAAGTGATAGTCACAGGGAATCAGTGAGTATAAGAGGGACATGGGAAGGATTGTGTCTTGTGAAAAGAACACAAGAAGTCAATATTTGTGGGTATCAATTAATAGGGCACATCTATTGCTTAGAATTCTGGGGTCAAGTAGATGCCAGTAATGACCTGGAATAACTTTTCTTGGAGACAAAAGAAGGTATTGAGAAAGGGATGGATAGAGGGGACTCTCTCTTACATGCAAATAATTGTGACTTGGGTCTGGACCAAGATCAGCTACATCCTCTGGAGAATGATGTCTGAACAGGGATCCAGTCAAAGAGCAAAGGATAGAGGGAGAAATTCTGTGAGAATTTGATAAGGAGCACTGAGCCAGGGATAAAGGAGAGGTATGTTTGAGACCTAAAGAAAACATCTCTAAACCAATTTCAGTAGCATTAATGATTATGAGTCTAGGGAGAAGACATTTGGGGAAAGTAATAGGGATACCTTTTGGGCACAGTGTATTGATACAGCTGCCTTTAGTTCCACTATGCTCAGTTCCTCAGGGTTCAGAAATAGAATGTGAAAGGATAAGACCTTATGGGGGTGGGTCAGAGAGGAAAGGAGAGAGCTGTATACTGTGGTCTTTCTGCTTGTGTTAGAGTTGGGGTGATGTCCAAGGTTTCCTCTGAAGGAAAGATATCTGAATTCCTTTTTAAGGTTTACAATAAGGTTCAGATAGGTAAATGGGTAAATATATATTATATATGTATGAATATAAATAACATAATACAAATAATATTAAAAAGTTAATAATATAAATAATATAATATAATGCAACATAATACAATATAATTAATATGATATTATATAATAAATATATGATATGATGTAATTAATATGGTATAATATGATATATGATATGAAATGTAATGTAATAGAATATAATGTAATGTAATATAATGGTATGCTATGACATGATATGATATAATATAATATGATTAATATATTATAATTAATATAATAATCTTCCTTTTAGGAGGGGGTCCCTTAGTGGCAACCTCTTTTGTATATGTGTATAGTAGGGGACTGTATTCCTCTGAGGGGGGAATGTGTCTTATATGGGGTAGCTGGATCCTTTATTCTCTCCTTCTTAGGTAAAAAAGAGTGAACTCTTTTTCCTAGAGCTATCATGGGGCAGATCTTGTGCCCAGGCACAGAAGGAACCCTTTCCCCTTCAGGCTAGGCTCTTCATATTCTGGCCTCACCCTATGGATCATGGGCGGGGTTAGAAACCAGAAGAGAATTAAGCTCAAAGCTGAAAACTACCCCACCCCAGAAGAGGGGAGATGGAAGCCCAAGAAAGGATTCCATTGCTTATGCCCTGATTCCAGTGTTTGTGTGATTATCCCATTTGTCAATAGGAGTTCAGCTTTCACACTGACTGGTCTGGCAACTGTTAATTTGCTACTGACGCTGTTTATTCCCTATTCCTTCCCCTCACATTCTCCTTCTACAGTCTCATTATCTTTCCTTCCTTTTTCTAAACACATTTTCAGGGAATGGACTGCACCTTTATATCTCTGGGTGGCAATATTGCATCATTATTTCAATTTCTCATCCCCTGAGTCAACTTAATTCCTCTAGTTCTAAAGAGCTTTTAACTTTCAAATTCCTATAGTCTAGTTTTAGTCCAGAAGCCTTTGGTCATTCTGAAACCTAGTCAGCATTCCTATTTTGTAGCCATTTGGAGGAATCTAATATTGCGTGGCCTTGGGACTCCCAAAGAGAAGAGTTTAATAGCTGGTCATTTCTCTCTAATAATAATGGTGATAAACTTTTTGTATCACAATTTAAAAACTGCAAAGCATTTTACAGACATCATTTCTATCAAATCTCATTAGGATTCTTAGAAGTAGGAACTTCTAAGTACAGGTTTTACTATCCCCAGATGAAAGAAGAGGAAACAGTATCAAAGAGTTTAAGGGACTTTTCCATACAGTTTGTGTCATCAGTAGGAGCCCAGATTTACTTGATTCTAACTCTCCTCTATGACCGGCATTCCTCCCTCAAATTTACACACACTTCCACTCCCAGGCAGACCCCACAGAGGTCAGAGAAGTAAGTAGAGCTCTATATTGAGGTCTCTCTGCTTGAGTTAAAGTTGGGGTGATGGCCAACTGAAGGAAAATCGTCTGTATTCCCTTTTAAGGTTTACAATAAAATTCAGATACCTTCAAATGGGTATAACATAATCTCTTCTTTTTTAGGAGGGGGTCCCTTAGTGACAGCCTCTTTTGTATGTGTGTATGGGAGGGTGAATGTGTCCTATATGGGGTGATTGGATACTTTATTCTCTCCTTCTTAGGTGAAAAGAGTGAATTCTTCCCAGAGTTATCATACGGTAGATCTTGTGCCCCAGTACAGGAGAAGCCCCTCCCCTCAGGTTAGTCTCTTCAGGTCCCTGCTGCGCCCTCTAGCAATATTTGATCATGGGTGGAATTAGAAACCAGAAGAGAGAATTGAGCTCAAAGGTGAAAACTACCCCACCCCAGAAGAGGGGAGATGGAAGCCCAAGAAAGGGTCCCATTGTTAGTGGCCTGCCTCCAGTCTCTGTGTGATTGCCCCAATTTGTCAACAGGAGTTCAGCTTTCACAATGACTGGTCTGGCAACTGTTAATTTGCTACAGGCCCTGATTATTCCCTAATCTTAATTCATTCTTTTTTTTTTTTTAGGTTTTTGCAAGGCAAAAGGGGTTAAGTGGCTTGCCCAAGGCCACACAGCTAGGTAATTATTAAGTGTCTAAGACCAGATTTGAACCCAGGTACTCCTGACTCCAGGGCCCGTGGCCCGTGCTTTATCCACTATGCCACCTAGCCGCCCCTAATCCTAATTCATTCTTTCCCCTCTCAGACTCCTTCCACAGTCTCATCTTTCCTTCCTTTTTCTGAACACATTTTCAGGGACTGAACTGCACCTCATAACTCCAGGGGGCACTGTTGCATTATTATATTAGTCTCTCATCTCCTGAGTCATTTTAATCATCTTATTTCTGAAGTGTTTTTAACTTTCAATTTTGTATCCATTTGGAGGAATCTAATGTGCTGTGGCCCTGGGTCCCCCCAAAACAAGAGTTTAATAGCTGGTCATTTCTCTCTAATAATAATAATGATGATAAGCTTTATGTATCACAATTTTAAAACTGCAAAAGATTTTATAGACAACATTTCTAAAAAATCTCATTAGAATGCTTGTTAGTAGGAACTTTCTAAGTACAGGTTTTACTATCCTCATTTGAAAGAAGAGGAAACTGAATATCAAAGAGTTTAAGGGACTTTTCTGTAAACCCAGAGTCAGTGTCACCAGTGGCATAGGAGCCCAGATCTACTTGATTCTAACTCCACTTTGTCACCTGCTCCACTCACTGGCACGCCTCCCTCAGATTTACACACACACACACACACAAACACACACACTTCCACTCCCAGGCAGACCCCACAGAGTTCCCAGGAATTCCTGCCTCAAGTCTTCAAGTTCTCTGGTCCTTTTACTCTGATAGAGTGTTGGGGGGAGGGGGGTGTAAGAGAGTGGGAAATCACAGTATTGTGGAGATTCCCAAAGCAACATTTCTCCCCACCCTTCCACTACATCCTAATCCACATTCACCCAATCTACACATTTTCCACAGAAAAAGTCAAAAGACAGAAGGAGACTTACTGAAGGTCACAGAAGGCATTTGTGGCTCCGATTTTCCTGTGTCTTTCATGGAAGGTCACCCAGGGAGGAACATAGATTCCAGGTCCTGCCTAAAGTGAAACTGAAATATATAGAAAGACAAGGAAGTGGCTGTGAACTGGGGGGGAGGCTCATGGGGGAGGGTGATTCAGGGGGCCGGCTCAGAGGAGCCTGGAGAGAAAGGTGACTTCATAGGGGGCTGGAGGGTGACCAGCCCTGAGGTAGAAGAGCTGAAAGTGAGGCTGGAAAGAGCAGAGCAGACATGAGAAGCAGCATTAGCACAAGCAGGGACTGGCATTGCGTCTCTGCTGCCACGGGCCATGCTCCTGGAACACAAGTTCCCTCTGGCTGGTGCCTCTTTATAGTCTTTGAGAAAGTGGCCTCTATAGAGACCCAGTCACATGGCACATAGAGTCGGGGGGATCCTCTATGGGGAGATGATTGGCCCCTTCAGAGCTTTCAGCTCCAGGAAGACTCACGTGTAGGAAGGGATTTCTGTACAAAAGGCTTGTCCTGGGCTGTCTGGAGCAGAGAGGGAACCGCGGAGTCTGGCCCAGGGCCAAAGCTTCTGATCCACAACTTTTAAACATTCTCTGGTGCATTCTGTATGTGAGTTTTTCGCTTTCTCTACTGTTTTCTCTGTTACTTTTGGATCTGAGTCTCTTTCCTAACATTCAATTTCGATCTGTGCTCATCATGGATGCAAATGGACCATCTACATCAGAGACCTGTTGGGGGAGGGAGAACAATTGTAAAACTCAAAACCTTGCAGGAAGTGATTGGTAGAAGCTACCATTGAATGTAGTGGGAAAACAAATAAAATATTTCCAAAATACAAAAGGTTTTCTTCTAAGCTATGGGAGAGATAGGTAGCCAGCTAGCTAGGTAGGATGGATGGGTAGACAGTCCAGGTAAAACCCTGTAGCACACTGAGTGTGTTAAAAACACCTGGGAGAAGTCATGCAGTGAGATGAGAATTCGGGAGAAGGGCATTTCTTTTAATCCATGGAGCAGGGAGGCATCTTGAAAGCTGTGAGGACTGAGCTGGGTCTGAGGAAGATAAAGCAAGAAAAATGATCATTCTCAGACCACAATGTTGCAAACTATGCTTTTACAGAGTCTCATGAACTTTGGAGTCATCAGGGACATTGCAAAACTTAAAATTCTATATAAAAGCAAATTATGAGAGGGGGTGAGGTTGCATTGGAGAGATAAAGTACTGGATTTAGAATCAGGAAGACAGGAATTCAACTTAGAAATTTAGCAAAAAAAGATTGACTTACACCTTAAGCTCTAAGAAACTTGAAATAGATATTTGACTTAAATATCAAAGATTATATAATTAAAAATGAGGACTATGTATCGTTCACAGCTACAGATGAGAGAGGGGAGGAAAGACATCCAGAGGACAGAGATGGAGAGAGAGAATGGTGGATTACACTGATCTGCAGAGATAAAGATAGTGACTGTTACATGAATATGAAAAGATTTGTGAGAATAAAATGAATATCACCAGGATTAGAAAGGAAGTGGACAACTGGGGAAAATTTTGCATCAGATGTCTCTCTCTTTTTTTTTTTTAGGGTTTTTTTTTTTTTTTTTTTTTGCAAGGCAAATGGAGTTAAGTGGCTTGCCTAAGACCACAAGGCTAGGTAATTATTTAGTGTCTGAGACTGGACCGACTCCAGGGCTGGTACTTTATCCACTGCACCACCTAGCCGCCCCTGTCTCTTTTTTTAAAAAAAAAAAAAGATCATTATATCCAAAATATATAGAAACTGTATGAGGCATTGTCTAATGGGTAAGTGGTTAAAGAAAATGAGTAGAGGAGTGAAATTTGATTAACTACCACGTAAATTTTCTCTAAATAAAATTTGTTCCAGCGAATTATCAAAGATGACAAAACTTAGGAATATTTACTATTACAGCAGCTGGGGAAAGACAGGCATACTGCTGAGAGATCTGCAAATGAATCCAAGTATTCTGAAAAAATCTTGCTGTGAAAATGACTAACATATCTTTGCGTTTAATCTAGAAATTGCACTGTGAGCAAATGCAATAAGAAGGGTCAAGATAGAAAAGAAAGCACATAATATCCAGATATTTATAGAAGCATTCTGGAAGAGGAAAGAAAAGGAAACAAAATAGATGATAATTGATTATGGAATGGTTAAAAAAATTGCAACATATGAACCTAAAGGAATAAGACTAGAAATCATTGATATGAAAAATATAGAGAAGTTATAGAAGACATAGAATGATGCAAAGTGAATTAAAAACTAGAAAAAACAATATATACAACAATTATAGATATAAATTGACACAATAAATGCCACCATAAAACCTTGGACTTAGTGTAATGTTATTGAAGAAAATTGGTCTAAAAAAAAGACACAATAATAGTCTTCTTTCTGTTCTCTGCTGATTCATGGTGCAGAATTTTGCATTTACAGAGAGATTCAGGTTAATGTATGGGTTAGTTTTGCTGGTGATTTTTCTTTTTTTCTTCTTCTTTCCTGCTGGGCATGTCTTGCTAGGCCAGACAAAGACATAAAATGGGAAATTAAGGTATTGTAAAAGCAACAGGTAGCTATTTCAAAAATTAATGGTGCCATTTGGCCAATATATGGTTTAGATTTGGAAACCGGGGGGCTAGGTGGCACAGTGGATAAAGCACTGACCCTGGAGTCAGGAGTACCTGAGTTCAAATCTGGCCTCAGACATTTAATAATTACCTAGCTGTGTGGCCTTGGGCAAGCCACTTAACCCCATTGTCTTGCACAAACAAACAAAAAAAAACCTGAAAAAAATTTTTTTAAAAAGGATTTGGAAACCTTGTTTTTCTTCCCTTTCCTAAAGTGATTCATGGATCCTCTTGCTTTGTTGTCTGGATTTAAAAAAATTGGCTGTATTATTTACTCTATTATGGAATTCAAGTTTTTGCTTTCCCTTGCTTCCTTTTGGGGAAGCCTTATTCTTAAGATGTCTTTGCAAATTGGGTCCACTGGATGGTACCTGAAGGGAGTGTTAGAAGGAGATAGTAATATTTGATAGCAATGTTCAACTACTTGAAGGTTTGTCATTATGATAAAGGATTCAATTTCTTCAGTAGCTGGGATCAATAGTGTACATTATTTTAATAATATTTAGGACTGACATCAAGAAAAACTTCCTACTGAAGTACCATATTAATACTTGTGTAACCTCTGTGTGAAGGGGGTCCTTGACATTCTGGGCCCCAAGAAGCTTCTCAGTTTGGGTAACACTCCTAAGTCTGGGGAAATCCTAACAGGGCTAAAACAGCTGACCCTGAGAGTCACGAGATGTACCATAAATTTTATCTGGGACTCACCTAATGTTCTTGTTAACCTAATGCTTTTGCTGTTTCTGCAATATTCCTGCTCCCTCCTAAAACTGCCTCCCTCCCCCCACCCCCACCCCTCCCCCGCCCCCTGCCCCATGAAACTGGAGCTATGAGATAGTTAACTCCATACAACCTAAGTCTCACTGGTAAGTGACTGTCCTGTACCACAGGCAGACCCTGACCCTCTCTCTGGTACATGACTGTCCTGTTCCCCAGGAAGCATGTTAGTCCCTGACCTCCTTCTGTCTTTTGTTGGCCTCTTATCTATACTATGTCACATGTGTGAAATAGTCTGAAAAGGAAATATATCTAACTGCTATTTCTGCTTCTGTACCCTACTTACTCACGATACCCTTGCCGTTCAAAATAGTATAAAAACCTTGCTGATTCTATTCTTGGGGTTGTCAATTTTGGGCTTTTACCCCTAGCAAACCTTGGGTAAATAATCTCCACTTCCAAATTTCATAGCTTGGTCTTTTCGTACAACACTACCAGTTATTGCTGTCCCAGAAAAAGATGATGTTCTTGATCTTGGTGAAATTCATTGAAAACAACATCAGAAAATGAACAAATTAAAAATTCCCAATTAAATACCAAATTGGAAATTCTGAAAAATCAAAGGAGGAATTTAAAAACTTGAAAGAAAACTATTGAACTAATAAATAAAACTAAGTTGATTTTATGAAAAAACAATAAAAATAGATAAACCTTTTGTTAAACTGATTTAAAAAATTAAACAAAAATCATTAGTATCAAAAATGAAAATGGTGACTCATCACCAAAGAGCAGGAAACTAAAGAAATAATTCAGAGCTATTTTTCCAACTATATGACAATAAATTTGATAATCTAAGTGAAATGGATGAATATTTACAAAGATATAAACTGCCTATTTCAAAAGGAAAGGAAATTAAATGCTTTAAATAATCCCATCTCAGAAAAAGAAATTGAACAGGCCATTCACGGACTCCCTAGGAAAAAATCTACAGGACCAGAAGGATTCACAAGTGAATGCCACCAAATATTCAAGGAGCAATTGCTTCCAATTCTATAGAAACTACCTGGAAAATAAGTAGAGAAAGAATACTGCCAAATTCCTTGTATGACACCAATATGATGCTGATACCTAAATCAGGAAGAGTCAAAACAGAGAATGAAAATTATAGATAAATTTTCCTAATGAATATGGATGTAAAAATTTGAAATAAAAAATTAGTAAAGTGATTACAGCAGCTTATCACTACTATAATATATTATGATAGTGTAGGATTTATACCAAGAATGCAGCTCCTAAAGGAAAAGACTGAGAAGATCTGAGAGGAACTGGCAGTCTCTCTCATGTCCATATCCACATTTTCCCACACTAAGAACTTTGTGAAACTTACCTTTGAATGACATTCAGGACTCTCTCTTGACTGACTTATTTAGCTGTCAAAGGGAAAGTTTCTTCATTCTATATCTGTCTGATATATATTCCCATATGAATAATTTTTTTGTGTTTCTAATTTGAAACTGCTTTGGGTAAAAGAATTTTCTTTGATAATTACTATGTGTATTCATTGTGGAACTGAAATTTGGACTAAAGGGGTCAAGTCTCAGTTATTAGGCTTCTCTTTCCCCTGCCCCAAATTTAAATAATAATCAGGGACAGCTAGATGGCTCAGTGGATAGAGCACTGGCCCTGGAGTCAGGAGAACCTGGGTTCAAATCCTGCTTCAGACACTAAATCCATGCTGTGTGACTTTGGGCAAGTCACTTAAACCCACTGACTGAAATTAGAAAAATAAAAAAGAGATAAGAAGTTGACTCTAACCTGAATTCCAGATTAATAATGTTTAAGGGAATAAACAGATAACATTTAGGTATAGATAGCATAATTTTCCTTTCTCTGAAAGAGAACAAAGTGAGGTCTCTCTCTGCTTCTCCTCTCAGAAGAGAATAAAGTATCTCCTGAAGAAGGGTGAGAGAAACAAAGATAGAAATGTCTACTTTGCCTCCCTTTGAGCCACACAATGACATCTCCATATAACACACTGGGGTACTGCCATGGCAATATGTAGAAGGCCTCACTGAGCTTACTATAATAAGTTCTCTGCCCTTGGCATCTATTGGCATCATTTCTTTCACACCTAAAGTGCATCATGCCAATTCAGCAGAATCTGACCTGCATCTTCTGTCCTGGCACAGGAAAAGGCATACTTTCTTAGACTTTTGGAATCTCTTCCCTAAGTAGAAGGTCAGACATAGGGGTATCCTTCCTGAGGAGAGTGGCATCCCTAGCTTCATTCCAGGAGGAGGAGGGAGATCTGACTGAGTATGTGGAGAACAGGGCCCATGGCCATACACTCTAAGCTTCCCAACCACTAGCCTCAGCCTTGGGTCTCTCTTGTTGCTACTGCTCCCTCTTCCATTCCTTACCCATATTCTTCATCCACAAATGACTCCCCTCCTACCCTAAGTAGGACAGAGCATATCTATTGAGAATAAAGTCAGGCTATACAGAGGAGGCATCAAAGAGTATATTAATGTGAGAGGCCTGAAGAGCTGCTGCTTTGTGCATCCTGGGGAGGCAATGAATCAACAATTAAATATTTATGAATTGCCTACTCTGTGTCAGGTTTGTGCTAAGTGGCAAAGGACAGTTTCTGCTCTTAAGGAGTTCATAGTCTTATGGGGGAGACAACTTGCAAAGAGCTATGTGCAGATATGCTATATTGAGAATAAACAGGAAACAGTTCTTTCCTTCCTTCCTTCCTTCCTCCTCTTTCTTTTTTCTTTCCCTTTCTTCTTACTTCCCTATGCTTCTACCCTCTCTCAGTTCTTTCCTCATTGTACCTTTCTATTTTGTTCCTTCTTTTCCTCTCTCACTCCTGCTCTTTCCACCTCCCTTCCTAACTTCTTTTTCTCCCTCCCTTCCTTCCTTCCTCCCTCCTTCCTCCCTCCCTTTTTCCCACTTTTGCATCTTTACTTCATCTTTCCCACTTTCCCTTTCTCCTTTCCTTCCTACCTTCCTTCCTCCCTTTTTTAAATTCTCTCTCCCATTCTTCTTTGATCCTTTTTCACTCTCCCTTCCTTCTTTCATTATTTCCTTCCTTCTTCCACCCTCCTTTTTCTCACCCTGTATCCTTCCTTCCCTTCCTATCCCCTTTTCTTCTTAATTTATTACCCTTTCTCTCTCTCTCTCTCTGTCCTTCTCTGCTCTTCTACCTCCCTTCTTTCATTCTTCTGTTCTTTTCTATTGCCTCAGCCAAAGGGAGACATGTTAAAGACTTTGGCTAAAAAAGTTCATGGTTGAGTGCCTAGATGGCACAGTGGATAGAGCACCCGCCCTGGAATCAGGAGTACCTGAGTTCAAATCCGACCTCAGACACTTAATAATGACCTAGCTGTGTGGCCTTGGGCAAGCCACTCAAGCCCATTGCCTTGCAAAAACCTAAAAAATAAAATTTCATCGTCTCCTACTGCTTCCAAGGGCAATATCCAGTGGTTCTGATCCATAGCGCTCCACTGAATCCAGATGACTATGTAAAAGAAAGTGAGGCTGATGAGTCTCATTAAACCAGAATTTGCACAATTCTATCTCACTTACATCCAATTCATGAAATGGCATCATCTTGCTTATAAACATAGTGTTCTTCCCGAATGAAGGAGAAACAACAGCAACAACCTTCCTTTCCCTTCAGAGGGCAGTGTTTCTTAATTTTTATAGAACTGAATTTTTTCTCACTTGATACTCAGCAATAATTCTACATGGTATATCCTGCTGCTAATCCCATTTTACAGATGAGCAAATTAAGACTGAGAAGTTAAGGGACTAGCTCAGGGTCATACAGGTAGTAAGTGTCTGAGGAAGAAAGTAAATTCAGAACTTTCTGACTCCATCTCTAAGTGTCTACTTTACCACTCAGCTGCTTCTGAACTATACTGTGCTCACTCTCCCTTAACTGTGTTCTAAAGCACCTCATGAGAAAAAGTTCGAAGGAATAATGTTTATATCAGTGATCTTTTTTCTATTAAATAGGAAAAATTAGTCATCAAAAATCATGCAAGCTTCAAATAAATTCAGTATTTTCCCACAGCAGAATAATATTATTTCCCATATCAAGATAATCTATTTTGTTGACAAATTTGCTTTCAATTTCCCACTTTGTTTCTTTAATCTCATGTTATACTTCATGTCTAATACTGATTAGAATTATTGCTTTTAAAACATAATTGAAGGACCAAAGTAATTATGCCCAAAGAGCAATAAAACTGATTATACCCTTTGACCAGGAATAACAATACTAGTCCTATATCCAGAAGAAATTTTAAAAAATGTGAAAACTTCCACATGTTCTGAAAAGTTCATAATAGCTCTTTTTTGTAGTCATAAAGAATTGGAAATTGCAGGAATCATTTAGGGAATAGCTGAACAAGTTATGGTATAAGAATGTTATGTAGTACTATTATTGTATAAGAAATTATGAATAATCGAAGTCCAGAGAAGCTTGGAAAGAATTACAGAAACTGATGCCAAGCAAAGGGAGCAAAAGCAAGAGAACACTGAACATATGAACAACCACATTGTGAACTGATAAATTTTGATAAATGCAGTTCTTCTTATAGTTCAGACAACTAGGACAACCCTGGGAGACTTGTTATGGACAATAACATCACCTCCAGATGAAGAAAGCCAAAGAAAACAAAAACTGCAGAAATTGGAAGAGCACTATGTTCACTTTTTTTGTTTTTATTTTTTGCAAGGTAATGGGGTTAAGTGACTTGCCCAAGGTCACATACCTAGTGTCAGGTGTCTGAAGCCAGATTTGAGCTCAGGTCCTCCTGACTCCAGGGCTAATGTTCTATCCACTGTGCCACCTATCTGCCTCCTTGTTCACTTTTTAAAGATTTCTCTTATGTTTTTAAGTGTAAAATGTAATCTGCTTCTAGAATGTAAAGAGGAGGTAGCTGTCTCTCATTATGATTCCCCTACTTTCCTGAGTTCCTAAATGCAACCGTAGCCTTTAATCTTACTTCCATTATGGAAATAGATTGGGTGGTGTTTCAAAGGTCTCTGTGTCGAGGCACTTAGGGCTTTTCAGGATTGCTGTGTTGCTTACTATTTGATTATGATATACAGTGAAAGTGTGTTCATTGAAAGTGAACTGGTTTAGTTGACTGACCGAAGAGACTCTAAGAGCAGATTAAGGGCTCTATAGTTGTGATGTCCAACTTTGTATATTTTGATCAAGAAGCCATGACAGTGTGCCTAATGGTGGCCATTCCACCACATTTAGCCTTGGTCTCCTGCCTTGGGGAAAGGGAATAACATTATTCCTTCAACCCAAGAGCCCCTTTCCTAACTTATTTTAGAGGACTAGACCCTAAGGGAAGGCTATGTGAACACAGGCACCAAAGTGGTACAGTGGAGAGAGATCTGAAAGGGAAAGTCTTCCAAGAAGACACAAAAATTTCTGAGTTTCAGTCTAACATTATTAGATACATTTTAGCTATGTGAACCTCTGAAAGTCACTTAGCCTCCATCAGTCTCAGTTCCTTCCACTGTAAAATGGAATTACTGATAGCATGTACTTCTAGAGTTTTTGTGAGGACCAAATGAACCATCTGCAAAGGGCTTAGCGATGTGAAGGCTGATAGTAGATCCTTAATAAATACGTATTTCTCCCCTTCCTATGGAAAATAAAAATCAACATTAACTCATTGCTCCATAGTTAAGAAACTGTCCTCTGGTCACAACTTTTCCTCATCCCAATGAATCTAAACTCCTGGTCATCATTCAGACCCCTTTCTCTCTGGCCTGACTGCCTGATCCCATATTCCCATTTCCCTCAGCCCCACCCAGGGTCCCATTCTACATTTAGTCATGCCTTCCTTTGTGCTTTCTGATATACCTACTCCAGAAATAACACACTTGCATTCTTCTTCAAATCTTTCCTTTTCCATCCCTCTTATCTTTGGACTCTCACTGAGACCTGGCTATCTCTAGATAAGAGAATCTCCCTGGGCATTTTCCAACATGGGCTGCACTTTCAGGTATTTCTCCAACTCATTGGACAGTATGGGAGAATTGCATAATTTCCCATTGCTCTCTACAGATTTTCTCTCTACTATTATCACTCAGCAACCTTTTCTCCTTTAATGTTCACTCACTTGTCTAATCTGATATTCTTTAGTTTAGAATTAAATACTTTTGATCTATATTTCAGATCAAAAATTGCTCTATCAGTCTCTAATTGAGGTCTGTAAGTTTGAAATGTTTTTGTCTGCCCCTCTGTGTCCCTAGTTATAAATCTGAAGGCAGGATCTTTCTGTGTTAAACAGTCTAATGCCCCTCTAATTGCACCTGCAAGTTTGTCAAAGCTGTGTAATCAATTAAGGACCATCCTGAAAAGGTAGGAATCTGCTCTGGTTATCTAAATGAGAACCTGAATAAATAGTACTTATGAGAATTTGGGAACAAAGAAACTCCGATGTTTTATATGTCTATATCATAGCTAATAACAACATAAAATATCATGTCAGAAGACTAGACAGTATTTCTGGGCTAATTGTATCATTGTCCATTCCAACATGGAACAAACCTTATGGATGGGTTAGAGAATGATGAAGAAATCAATGACACCTTTATATACAAATGTGTAACTTGATTGGTTGCCCACCAAAATTTATGTTCCTTTGTTAAAATTCTATAAATATTGATTATTCAGTTAGTTCTGGTATTGGCATCTGCAAGGATGCCATCTACTCATAGGTTTTCTCAATGAGAATGCGCTGGGGAGGGAGGGATGGAGAAAATTTGGAACTCAGAATTTCAAAAATAAATGTTATATGTATAAAATGCTAAATATAATAAATTAAAACACAATTAGAAGAATGAATATTATGCTAATATGACCTTGATTAGGTCACTCTTACTCCCAGACAACCCCCAGTCCTGGGTCATCTAGACAAAAGATCTGTACTTTACCCCCTCCATCCAACTCCATTCTTAATAAAAAGACAATGAAAAAATATAGAATGTTAAATTCAATCTTATTACGATGCCTATTCTCCTAATCATCAAATCTGATTAGACCTAGTTGAGAATGAGAAAATAGGAAGGAAGAAAATTCTATATATCCCCAAAGGTAGCTGGATATTAATGAGAGCCAAAATCATTTCTTGCATTTGTTTCATGAAATTACAGAATTAAATGCAGCCTTGTAAGTCTTCTAGGTCATAAAGACCTCAAAAGACAATCTTCTCCAATTGTCTGAAGACTTAGAAGCATTAAAACACTGATTTCAAATGGGTAAATCAAGAAATAGAAAGAGAAAGAAGAGACAAAGGAAGGAAATCAAGAGTAGTAACTGAGAAAGTTGTTAAATAATAAGAAATTGAATAACTTGAAAGATTATGGGGAAGAAAACTAATAGTCTCTCAGGTTTCTCTATCAACTTTCACTGATTCTTCAACTCAATTTTTAATTGTTGTTGCTGTTTGTTCTTTATTCTTGAAGGACACCATGACATCAGGAAGGTGATGTCATGCCGTGCAAGTGATTTGGAATTAAGTGAGGGGTGTACTGTGCTAAGTTAGCGGCTTCATTTTCTCCTCCAGAGCCAACTGCTCCAGTGGTCAGACGTGAATCATGATGACTAGAAATGATCCTTAGATGTGAGGCAATAGGAGTAAGTGATTTGCCCAAGGTCACAAAACTAGTAAGTATTCCAGACTGAATTTGAACTCAAGATCTTCCTGACTTCAGGGCTGTTGTTCTACCCACTATGCCAAATCAGATTAAAAAAAAGCAAGAAAAGTCTTTTTTTTATACATAGTCCAGAAAAAGAAATCAGTCTAGGGTGAAAAGATCCTCAGACCCAAACAAAAACAATTAGTATTTACATTCACTCTGAACTAATCAGCAACTGCAGTAAATGACTACAGCAATCTATTATTTGACAAACCCAAAGACATAAGCCTGGGGGTATAAGGACTCTCTATTTGACAAAAATTGTTGGGAAAACTGGATAATAGTATGGCAAAAACTAAGCATATTTTTTTTTTTTTTTATCAATTTTGGAGCAAGGAAGACCTTCTAGAAACATTGATAGAAAAACCTTCCAATGGAAGGAGTTACAGCAATTTTGGTAATTACCTATTATCATGATGATTATATGGCCTATTTAAGAAGGCCCCTTGGAAGTAAGAATGAACAGTATTATCCATTTGTTGGAAACTGGGAAACTATAATCCTGGAAGACCAACTAGTTCTAAAGAGACATTATTAGATCTATGGGACTACTGCCTACACGCATTTATTCAATGGGTTGGTCACAGAATTGTTACCTAGACTTTAGGACCTGGGCACAGGAAGGGACTTGGGGCTACGGAACCAACCCCAATTTATACCCTGATTAGATTCTAAGCTGTAGTGAAAACAATTACCAATTAGACAGCTAGAGCTCTCAACTTCCTGACTGGCTAGACAATGCAAACAAATCTGTTGATTGGAGAAGGAGTTTGTGTTAAATTGAATCAAGTTGCTGTCTAAAGGTAGATGACAATAAGCCAAAACTAAAAGGCAGCAGAAAGTTGATATGTGCTCCTGCACAAACCTGGAAAATAGGATGGGTCCGTGTCTCTGATAATGAGGAAGCAAAAATCTTGATAGAAGAAAAAGTCAATAGTTATGTCAGTAACAAGGGTTGTGATTTAAGAAAGAAATCACTACTTAGGTATGGAACAAAAATTCTTATTATAAAAGAAAAGGGGGAAATTATGAGGAATATCTGGCTGTTTGGGTTCCACAAGAATGTGAAGGGAAGATTGTTAGTTTACATTACAAAGACTGGGTTCTGCCTGTATTGTTGCCTTATGGGCAGGTCGTTAATCACTCTGATTAAAAATTTAAGATTAGGTGGGTGTGTACATTTCTAAGGTGGGTCTTGGCCTTCTTTGCACCTGCTGAATGAGATCTAGCTGTTCTTCCTCATTATAATGATGTGAGGGGGGAGCATATAGAAATCAATATATCAATTAGATTTGTAACCCCAGCCTATGATTGGCACGAGGGGCTAGGAACAAAACCTTTCAAACTGCATGAAAGAGCTTATATTTTGGGATTTCCCCGCCCTTCTCTCCCACGATGAGACAGATGTGCCATTTTGTTAAGATATCTTAATAAAGAACAATTTTAAACAAGATAAAAAAACCCAAAAAACTGGGCATAAATCCATATCTCCCACCCTATACCAAAATAAGGTCAAAATGGCTACAGGATTTTGACATAAAGAGCAATACCATAGATAAATTAGTTGATGAAAAAATATTCTATTTATCTGATCTATGGAAAAGGGATAAATTTATGAGATAAATTTAGAGCACATTGTAAACTGCAAAATAAATGATTTTGACCATATTAAATTTAAAAGGATTTGCACAAATAAAATCAGTACTGACAAAATTAGAAGAAAAGTAGAAAGCTAGGAAACAATCTTCACACCCAGGAGTCTGATGACTCATTTCTAAAATATATGGAAAATTGCATCAAATTAATAAGATCACAAGTCATCCCCCAACTGATAATTGGTCAAAGGACATGAATAGACAGTTTTCAAATCAAGAAATTAATACTAAATATAAGCATAAGAAAAAATGCTCCAAATCACTATTGATTAGAGAAATGCATATTAAAACAACAATGAGGTGTCATCTCATACCTATTAGATTAGCCAAGATGAAAACAAAAGGGAAGAAGATCAATAATGGACAGGATGTAGAAGGATTGGGACACTGATGCATTGCTGGTGGTGTTGTGAATGGATCCATCCTTTCTGGAGAGAAATATGAAACTATGCCCTAAGAATAACAAAACTGTTCACACCCTTTGACCCAGCAATTCCAATTCTCAGACTATATCCAGAAGAAATGGTAAAAAATGGAAAAAGTCCTACATGTTCCAAAATATTCATAGCAGCTCTTTGTGTAGTAGCAAAGAATTGGAAATTGGAGAGATGCCCATCAATTGAGGAATGGCTAAAGAAGCACATGAATCCTCTGGAATATTATTGTTCTATAAGAAATAATAAATGGTTGTACTCTAGAGAAGCATGAAATGACTTAAGGGACCTGATGCTGAGTGAAGGGAGTAGAGTCAAGAGAAAAATTTGCACATCAAAATGGATTATTCCCAATAAAACAATTTCAGGCTTAATATTCCTAGTGAACCCCTCTCAGGGTTAAGAAATATTAAAGAAAAAAGACACTATTATTCTTAAATTATTTCTAGAAGAAAGCCCCTTGTATTCCAAACAGGTGGCTCACTCTCCTCATTTTTGATATGACCACTTTTACTGACTACTAGAAGGATAGTAGACTTTTTCTCATGAGAAAAACCTTGCCTTCCAAAGAAGCTCATAAGACTTCTTTTGTTTGATGATAAGTAGACTGTTCTTAGACCTTGTGTTCCAAGACAAATTACATTACTTCAATAAGATAGTTATAATCCTGAAGGTTATTCTCACTACCTGGATGGTGAGGTAATATTTTATGAAAAACTTTCTTTCTTTTCTTTGTTGCTGGGGTAGATATTCAAAAGTAGAATTTAACTCCGAAGACTAACCCATGAGTAGACAGAGAGGAATGATAGGGAGGAGGAGGGGATTGCATTAGGCCACATAGTCTTGCTTGACTGTCAATTCAGGGAAACTACTTGATCTGC
This sequence comes from Macrotis lagotis, assembly GCF_037893015.1. NCBI lineage: Eukaryota > Metazoa > Chordata > Mammalia > Peramelemorphia > Peramelidae > Macrotis > Macrotis lagotis. The sequence goes on along the minus strand of NC_133666.1, from coordinate 623,262,850 downwards.
ACTACCTTTTTGAGACTTGGACTGTGCCCTTTTCTCTAGAAAAGTCAAAATGAACTTTTTTTTTTTTGCTCACAGGAGTCTCTATATTTTTAAGTGGACTTTTTCCCACACAACATCAAAATTATAAGATGAAAAACCTTGATGGAAGCAACCCCTCTCAGCAGTTCAGAGAATTAGGACAACTATATTTGACAGATTATGGATTATATTATCCCCAACCAGAGGAAGAAAACAAAACAAAGCACAGAAGCAAACACCCCTACCGACTCTGATGAACACTTTATAAAAATGATCTCCTATGTATCTCTTTCCCTTAATCCTAAATCCTCATGCCAAAAATTACTAATTTGTAAATAGGTTTAACAAAATGTGTATGTAAAATGCTTACCTGGTGGGAAAGGAGGGTGGAAGGAAACTTTGTAACTTGGAAATATGCATGCACAAATGGATGAAAACAAATAAATTATTTAAAAAAAGAAAACTTACTTTTGGCAGAGCACCAGCAAATTTGGGAGGAAACAGTGAAAGAAAGGGAGGGGAGACAGAAAGAGAGAGAGAGAGAGAGAGAGAGAGAGAGAGAGAGAGAGAGAGAGAGAGAGAATAATCAAAGTAAGAAAGGGAAAGAAAAGAAATAAAAAGAGAGGAATAGTATAGTCTAATTATTGAGTTGGGGGCAAATCCTATGACTCACAGAGGGTGTTTTAGTTCTTCATTCTTGAAGACTACCATGATATCAGGGAGGTGGTGTCATGACATGCAAAAAAACAAACAAACAAAAAAAAAAGTAAAACTTTATCTAATCACATTCTAGGTTAGAGGTCAATGTTGGAGATCTCATGGTGGAAATAATTTAACACTTTCCTAAGAATTCTGGGGTTTGGAATTTTGCTCATTTTCCTGCCAAGGGAAATAATGGAAATAAAAAGAGGAGAATGATGCATGTGCAAAACATATCTTGAATAAGTCTTTCAGGAGTTTAAATAGGAGACAGAGAGGCAGATACTGATTCTGGCAGAGGTGGTGAAGGTGGTATTGAGTCTGACACCAGAGCAGCAAGGACTTCATATATTCCAAGAAGATGAACCCAATCATTAACATGATTTCTTCCTCACTCTAAGCTTAGAATCCAGGTGATTGAAGAAGTGACTTTTTTCCTCTTCCCACTGACTCTTCCTCTCCTCCCTTCCATCATTTTAGGCATTTAGAGTTAAATCCAAAGTTTCCAGGTTCATTTAAACTGTTCTTGAATGTTTGAATTGTTTTGTTAAGCCTGGTTTCTCTTATTAAAAGAAATTATCCTCTATTGTACCCTTGAATTTTGTATGTCCCTTTGGCCATGGGACCAATTCATCAAGCTGCTTTCATCATTTGATTGAAATTTTAGGGACTTCTGACCAAGATGTCAGAGGAAAGTCAGGAACTTTCTTAAGCTCCCCTGGGTTTTGCTGAGAAATGCCATTAATCAAGTCTCTAAACAGATTTTGGAATGACAGAACCCATAAACAGAGTACAACATCTTCCTGCAAGGTCTGATACAGAGATCATGAGTGTTCCTGGAGCAGAGAACAGAAACCCATTCCAGTGACAAGGCTGGGACCAACCTGGGAATCCTCAGTTGTAGAAAAGAGTTCCAGCAAAGGCTCTTGCAGTTTGGACTACATGGGTGAGGTTAGAAGCAGGCAGACTGGGAGAGCTACAGGATGGATATCCTGGACTCCCATTCAACCAATGTAGCTGGAATGGATGGCCCAATCCATTTGGCAAGCCCCTGGTGTTCACAGTTTGGTTGGCTAGCCCAGTAATTGGACTACCGCTGTTTCTATGGACAGCCCAGAGACAGCCCCAGTGGCCCAGGGAATGGGCAGTTGACATCCCCATCAATTGGGGAAATACTGAACAAATTGTGGTACAGGAATGTGATAGAACACTTTTATTCTATAAGAAATTATGAAGGACAGGACTTCAGAAGAACCTGAAAAGACTTGCATGAATTGATGCTGAATGAACAGTCAGGAGAACATTATACATACTAACAGCTACACTGGGTGATGATCAACTATGATGGACTTCATTTCAGCAGTACAATAATTAAAGAAAATTCTAAAGGACTTGTGATAGAAAATACAATCCATTTCCAGAAATGAGGATATGGAATTTAAATGTAGAACAAAGCTTACAATCCCCGATTTTGAAAGTTGTCTTATGTATTATATTTTTTTCTCTCTAACTTTTTTCCATTTTGGTGATTCTTTTACAGCATGGTTATGAATTTATGTTTAACATAGCTAAAAATTTATAACCTATCTTAGTTTTATTTCTATCTGAATTCAAGATCTTGCAAAAAATAATTGTTGAAAACTATCTATGTGTTTGAAAAATAAAATTTAAAAATATTAAAAAAAACACTTTAGGATTAGAACTGTGAGAGTGGAGCTTAAGTCAAGGGTTCTTTCTTCTGTTGATCAAGGCCAGGGGAAAATGAACTGGGACCAGTGCTCCCAGGAACCTGAAACATATGGAGCCCAAAATTGGACTGACTGGGACTGGTGACTATTAAACATTCCATTAGTTCCTAAAATGAAAGCGGTTGTAGCTCTCTCCCACTGTGATTCCCCAGACTTTAACCTTATTTGCTAACTAGAAATGTGGAAATAGATTGAGAGGAGCTGTGAAAAGCACTTAATTCTTTTCATTTTTGCTATGTGTAGTTAACTATAGGTCCACAGTATGTTGAGTCCTTTGAATATGAGAAACCAGTTCAATTGACTGATAGAAGATATTCTAAGAGCAGTATAGGCACTCCAGTGTTGCCATTTCCAACCTTGTATATTTGGATTAAAAAGTCGTTTCTGTGTGCTCATTAGATCCACCAGATATCCAGCCTGGTCTGTTGCCTTGAAGCAGAGTAATAAAATTAATCTTTCAGTTTAAAGCAATCTTTTGCTAACCTCTTTTAGAGGATTCCAGCCTAAGGGACTGCAAATCCCTCTGTGAATAAAGTGGTGCAGTGGAGAGATCACTGGATCTGAAGTCTTCCAAGAAAATACAGGCCTTTCAGAGTTCTAATTTGACTTTAGGTCATTAAGGCCTTTGTTTTAGTTCCTTCAACTGTAAAATGGGATAAATGACTTGACTTTCTCTGGTTGTTGGGAGGACTAACTTGAAGAAGTAACTTTTTTCTCTTTCCACTGACTCAAATGAAACAATTGCAAAATGTTTAGCAGATGGTCTGGCACAAAGGAGGTACTTAATAAATGTTTTCTTCCTCTGAAATTCTACCTAAACTCATTCCTACATAAATATCAAACTTCCTTCTGACCTTAATTCTCCAAACCAATGATTAGAAAGACCTGGTAATCATTCAACTCCATTCTCTATCCTTTATTGACTTATGATTCCTTATTCCCTTTTCCCTCCACCCTACCCAATGTCCCCTCTGCAGTTATCCATGATTTCTAGTGTGCTCTCTAACATTCCTACTCCAGAGACGACAAACTTGCTTCCATCTTCAAACATTTCTCATTCCTTCCATCTTTTGGTTCTCATTGAGCTCTTTATTGATAACAGAATCTCCATGGTCACCCTTTCCAACTTAGGATACCCTTTCACTTATTTTTCCAACTCACTTGTTGAGGTGGGAGAATTGCAATACTCTTTACTCCCCATTCAGACTTTCTCTCTGCTACTATCACTCAGTATTCTCTCCTTCAAGGTTCACTCAGTCCATATCTACCACCCAATAATTTCTGGATGTTGTGGATTACACATGTCCACACTCCTGTTCTCTACTTTATGAATTTAGTGGAGTTGGTTCACCAGTCACTCTTCAACTCCTGTCTTCACATTGGGGGACTTTATCATATATTGATAGTTCCTGATCACCAGAAAACTCCCAGTTCCTCAACTTATTCTCTCTGGATGAACAGTTACTTTTCTTCTCTAGAAAAATGATCACATACATAAGCAATTCTTTTACAATTCCCATATTAACTCACAGTGCTTCTTCCAAACCTTTTTATCCTTCTTCAAACTTTCCACGGTTACCCTTCTGTACCTGCCCAACTGACAACATTGATTCACATTTTCTGGTAAAAAAAAAAAAAAGCTGAGGTTCATCATGAATGGCTTTCATTTTATCCCTCCTATTGTCACATCACGTACATGCCTTCTACCATCTCTGCCCTTTTCCTTGCAAAGGTAAACCTCTTTATATGCACAAATGATCCCATTCTAGGTCAACAGATTGCTCCTTTCTATTTTATTCCCTCTCTCTCATTTATCTTCAAACTCTGTCTTCTGGTTTCTTCCTTGCTGCCTACAAACACTTATCTTCAAGTGAGCAACATGAAACTTAAACCAAGGCCTTTTGACTCATTTCAATGTCCTAAGCTTCTTGAGTCACCACATGGCCAGAGAATTACAAAGGGGACAAAAAAGAGGTGGGAAAGGTCTAATTAGAAAATATATTTAAGAACTTAAATATTACCTAGTCTGTGTATATTTCTTTTAGGTGCAATTTAAATAACCTATTATATTATGTATGATTTCTTATATTCTTCACTCAGAAAAATATCACTCATATCATCTGGAATGTGGAGAAAAGTAGGAGTAGATGCCAGATTCTGCCATTCATTCGGGAGCTTTCATGGCAATGGTAGAAGAAGAGGAAAGAAGAATGGAGAAGGATCAATCTTTGAATCCAGGGAGCCAAGAAAGCTCAGGGTCCAGGAAGGTACAAAATGACTATGGACTTTAAGGTGGAATTCAGGGATTACGGAAAATCAAGATGAAGGTTCACTAGAAATGTTATAAGAAGGAGCTCAGCTATCTGCCATACATTCCATTTTTCTACAGATTGTCCACACAGAATCATGGTGCACTCATGAAAATGTTGAGATGAAGTCTAGGTTTGCTATATGTAGGATCATATTGCCCAAATAGCAATGGATAAGCTGCATATAGGCCAGTACCCTAGGGAGGTGTAAGGAAGCAAAGAAGAAAGAAAGCAGTGGGAGGACAGAGAAGAACTTAGATTCAGGATTTTGTAATAAGAGAATGGATTGGACAAAAAGTTGTGAATAGGGAAAATTATCAGTTGGATCATACCTCAGTCTCCAGAACTGATTTTTCCAATTTTTGGAATAAGAGCAATTTTTGAATAAGAGCAAACTGTCTTACCTGAGGTTATTGTGGTCACCTCAACGAGGAGAAACAAAATTGATAAAGGCAAGAAAATGTAGCTTGATACCCTGATGGTCTCCTTCACACCGTGAAACAAATGGGAGGGAAAAGGAGATATGTGATAGGAATATACAAAGTCAGCTTTTTTGTTGGTAGAAGAGGTGTCATTGACTGTTATAGGAACATGGTAGGCCAAAATCTGCAACAGAAGATAAAGGTTTAGTGTTTATGATAGGAAGGCAGAATATTAGTGACTTACGGGGATCATGAAATTTTTCTAAGCGATAGACTTCACAGGAGGTTCAATAAATAATTAGAAGAGGGACATAGTGGCAGTGTCTTGTGAAAAGATCACAAGGTTACAGGGAATACTGAGAAAGCCAGACAAGCAAAGCTCTCTCTCACATTCAAAAGACTCCACTTAAGTCTACATTGGTGTAAGCTATGTACTGTAGAGAAATAGGCCTTCATCAAGTAAAGGGCAAGGAAAAAAAGGGAGGAAATCTGTGAGAGGCAAGTCCAGGAGCGCTAACCCCAGGGATAAAAGGAGAGCTGATATACGGAAGGTGAGGGACAAAAGAAAGCATCACATAACCAATCTTAGAAGCAATGACCAACTTGAGCCCAGGGAAAAGACATTCATTGGGGAGAACAACTGACATAATTTTTCTTTGGGGGATAGGGTGTTTTTAATTACTCTTTTTTGAAAGGCCAAGGTCACACAGCAAGGTAATTATTCAGTGTGAGGATGGATATGAACTCAGATCTTCCTGACATCAGGGCTGGTGCTCCATCCACTGCACCACCTAGCTGCCCCAATAGTAACTCTTTATTCTTACTCTTCCTTTAATTCCCCAAGCTCAGACATGTAAACTGGGAAAGTGAGTTTTAGGATAAGACTTTAGTGGATTGGGAGGCAGATAAGCAAGTATAATTCTGCTAAGGAGTCTCTCTGTTTGTGTTCAGGAGTGATGGCCAGGTTTTCCTCTAATAGAGAGAAGTCACTCTTTTCTTTAAAAGCCATTCAATTAGGTTCAGATACCTCTCAATGGGCATAATAAAATTCCATCCTTGCTAGGAGAAGGTCCCTAGTGGCAGGTTCTTTTGCATATGTATATGGGAAAGGAGATTATTTACTTCTCTGAGAGGAATGTGCCCAATCTGGGGGAGGTGGAACTCTATCTCCTCCCTCTTAGATAGAAAGAAGTATCCTTTATTCACAGAGCTATCATGTAGTCAGTCCTCTGCCTGGGCATGGGCCATCCCTTCCTCCTTCAGGCTAGCCTTTTGAAACCCCTGCCTTTCCTTATTTGGATCTTTGATTATGGGAGAGTCAGAAATCAGAAAAGAGATTTGAGCTCAAAGGTTGAAACTACCCCTCCTCAGAAGAGGGGAGAATGAAGTTCAAGAAAGAGTCCCATGTTTGTGGTCTGATTCCAGTTCCTGATTCTAGGCCTGGAAATTGCTAACTTGCTCCTCAACTAAGTATCATATACTCTTAGTTAATTCCTTTCCCTCTTGATCTCCTTCCATTGTCTCATCTTTCCCTCTAAATACATTTTCCAAGACTGAATTGTACCCCTCTCCCTCCATTATTTCATCCCCTGAATTCACTGAATCCCCTTGGTCCTGAAGTATATTCAACTCCAAAATTCCTTAATCTTTGTTTTGGTCCAGAATTCACTTGTCCATTCAGAAGTCTGAAGAATGACAGGTTCAAATAGGGACCTGATCATTTTGTATCCATGTGGAGGTCTCAGGGAGAGAAGACTTCAATAGTTGGTCATTTCTCTTCAATAATAGTGATAAACTTTTTTGTATCACAATTCAAAATTTGTAAATACAGTCAGTATTATAAATCAATGTCCAATGGATTCTAAGAAGTAAGTTCTACAGGTTTTTCCTCTTCCCATTTGAAAAATGAGGAAATTGAGTATCAAAGACTTTAAAGGATTTTCACATAATCACAGAGTTGGTGTCACCAGTGGGATATGAGCCTAAATCTACTTGGTTCCCATCTTCTGTCCACTACCTAATGTCTAATTCACTCAGTGATATCTCCCCCATCCCACAAAAATTCACATAGGCTACACTCTCTTCCAGCAGACCCCATGGAACTCCCAGGAAGTCTTATCCGAAGCCATCAAATTCTCTAATCCTTTTCCTATGATAAAAAAGTAGGAGTGGGAAATTTAAGGAAGTGGGAAATCATAGTATTGTGAAGTCGTAAGCATGGATGTAACCTGGGGGATTATCAAGTTCAAGATTTCCCCCCACTTCACCAAAACTTCACACTTCAAATACACCCAATCTACCTACTTAGCATTGAAAAGAAAAAAGGAAACTTATAGAAAGTCACCCATGGTATCTGACATATTGCCTACCTTGGTGGCTAGGAGAGGTCTTCTAGATTGTAGCTAGAGTCCATGTTCTACCTAAATAATATAATGTATTAAAAAGTCAGTGTAGGAATTTTGAAATTTCAGGACCCCATTTGGTAAGGGTGGGTCAGGTGACATGCCTTGGTGACAGTGTCCATGAAGGTGGAGCCCTAGAACTGTATCTGGCCCAACATCTTGAGATGGTGGCTGGAATGTTAGCAACCTGTGAAGGGAAAAGTGAGGTTGCTCAATATAGTATTAGGGACAGTCTTTGAAGGGGTATTGGAGGGGTGGTATTTGGTGCCATGGGTTATTTGTCTCATTGATAAATTTCCTGTGACTTCCTGTTTCCTGTTTATGTTCTTTGATAAAGTGGCTTGCACTGTGTGACTGGCCATGATTAACTGGGGTTGAGAGAAGAGGCATGGAGACTAAGTTTTGTGACCACCATGCCTGGCAGGAATCATCAGTTACAAGATTAGCTGTTCATCCAGTTTTCCCCCTAAAAGAAAAAAAACAAGTATTAATTGATTTCTATAGGAATAGCTTTTTTCTCAGCAAAGGGAAAGATGGATTAGGCCTACATGATAGAGAGATGGAGAGATAGATAGATAAATTGATAGATATTAGGTAGACAGGTAGGCAGAAAGGTAGGTAGGTAGGTACATAGATAAAGAAGAGTACTACAGTAAAAGTTAGAATATGATATGTACAAAGGAAAGGTCAAGCAGTGAGATGAGAGATTCTGGAGAGGGGGTTGTCTTCTAATCCAAACAGTTAATGAAAGCTTCTTGAAGCTATGATGGGTGATTTGTGTCTTGGGAAGATAAGGAATGAAAAATATTTTTTTCTCTAACTACAATAAATAAACAATAAATTTCCTGAGTCTTATCAAATGATGCAGTAATCAAACATTTTGCAAACCTAAAATGTGGTCTATAAATGCTAACTATTTGAGGAGATGAAGTGTTGCAATGGATACTAAAGTGATGGACCTGGAGGCAGTAAGTAATGAGTTTAAATTGAAAAACAATTGGGAAAAAAATTGGCTTGGGCTAATCACACCATATATTTTAATGAGCTTAAAATGCAGATGTGACTTGCATAAAGATCATGACATTAAAGAATGAGAACCAATTAGCTTTTTCAGCTATTCCTGAAAGAGAAGAGAGAAAGAGAGAGATTGATTGAACTGGTCACCAAAGAAAAAATAATCGCTGTTAAATGAAATGGAAAATATTTTGCGTGAATAAAATGAAGTAACCAACTGGGAAATGCTTCCATGAAATATCTTTTTTAACAGTATGATATCCAAATATATATGGGGAACAAACAGAAATATATTATATTAAAAGCCATACTGTAATGGGTAAGTGATCAAAGAGCATGAACAAAGGAATGGTAAATAACTACACACCATGTAAAATATGCTTAAAATCAAATGTGTTCCAGTTTATTAACTGGACAAAAGATGACAAAAATTGCTATTGCTTGTTTTTTTTTTTTTTGCAGATTCTTGGTGCAGAACATTGCATCTCCTGTGAGAATTGGTTAATGTATTGGTTAGTTTTCTTGTGCTGATTTTTTTTGTTTTATCTTATATTTAGTTTTCAATGATGTCTTGCAAAATAGGAAAAAGAGATGAACTGGGAAATTAAGGTTATATAGAATCAAAAGATAGTCATTGAAAAATTAATTTGAACAGTATAAGGCATCTTTGAAGCATCCTTTTCTCTTTTGTAAAGTGTTTCCACAAGTCCTATTGCATTGTAGTCTCCTTAAAAAATTCTAAGTGATATTATTTTGAGCATTATAGAACTAATTAATTAATTAATTATTCCAATTATGGCATTAAGTATATTTTCTTCTTAATTTATTTCATTTTATTTATTAACTTATTTAATATACAAATGAATTAAATTGAAAAGAACAGCATCAATATTTCTGAATTCTAAATTTTTCTCTTCTTCCTTTCCCCTCTCTATTCACCTTTACAGCAAGTAATCTGATACAGGTATAATGATGTTAAGCATATTTTGATGCTGATGTTTGTCTATTTTTGAAGTAATCCATGCCATCAGCAAGGTAATACCATGACATGCACAGAAGTTAGATTTGAGTGTGGTGGCCTGAGATAAGTCACCAATGTCACTCTCTCCTCTGAATGCCACGCAATCAGGGTTAACTGACTAACCCAAGGCCACACAGCTAGTAAGTGTCTTATGTCCTAGGCTACAGTAGAACTAAGCTCCTCCAGACTGTTGGACTGGTACTGCACCACCTAGCTGCCCATGTTAGTTATGTTGTGGAAAAAAATCAGAACAAAAGGGGAAAAATCATAAGAAACATAAACAAATTTTAATCAAATTTTAATCAAACTCCATAGTCCTTACTCTGGATGTGAATAGTCTTTTGGAAATGTCTTTGATCCCTGTATTGTTGAAAAGATCTAAGCCTGGCCTAATACAATATTGGTGTTACTGTCTAAAATAATCTCCGGGTTCTGCTCACTTTACCATGTACATATAAGGCTTTCCAGATTTTTCTCAAATCTTTCTGTTCATGATTTCATACAGTTTATTAGCATGAAGTTCAGATTCTAGATTCCCCTTCGGTCCTTTTGGAGAAAAATGATTCTTAATATTGTTTTATACATCGAGGCCAATAGATGGTGCAGTGGATGAAGAGCTAGAACTGGATCCTGGAATTCATAGTAGCAATGTTCAACTGCTTGAATATCTGCTATGTTGAAGAAAGATTAGATTTCTTCAGTAGATGAGTTCCATAGTGGACATTATTTAGAATCTTTTAGGGGTGATGTCAAGAAAAGCTTCCTTCAATGAGAACTGAGCCACCAGTGGAATGGACTGTTTCAAGGGGTGGTGGACTTCCCTCACTGAAGCCTTCATGTAGAGGTTAAGATGTCTGTCAGCCACACTGTAGGTAGTATTTATTTTTCAATTAGAGACTATTCTACATCATAGAATTAGAAAATGTTAGACTGAAAAGGAAACTGAGAGAACATCTGCTTAAAAAACCAAACCTAAGTATAGTGTACCCAAAACACTTTTGGTAAATGACCTCTTGCAATAGTGAACTCACCATGCACTGAGGTAGCTCATTCCACTTTTGAACAGATTTAACTTTAATTAAAGTTAAAACTTTGGTTGGTTTTCCCTGGTATCAAGCTTCAATTTGCCTCTCTGTATCACTACCCTTTGAACAAATCCACTCCATTTTTCCTAGTTTTTAACCCATGGAGTCAGATGGATTAAGTCTCATCTCACTGAGGTATTTTCTTACTCTTGACATTCTGTGATTCAACAACAGTAACAACTGATTGAGAGCAATATTTTATGTTATTTTAAAATTTATAAATAAATTTTCTATTTTAATATATTAAATACTCATCATATTCTGACTAATGGAAGAAAAGCTTTAAAAAAAATTAAAGATAATGGCCCATCTCAAGTCAGATTGCATTGTTAGTATGAGGTCCTCCCATTCTATTATTGCATTATACTGCTACTTGAAATAAGCCATCATAACACCCTTCTGTCATCCCTTTTGTGCCACCCTGGTCTCAGATCTGAGCTCTCCCAGAGTTCCTTCTTTCGCTTAGCATCTGATCAACCCTTAAGTGCACTTAGAATTGGGATTAAGGAATTTATTTAAATCCTGAATAAAGGTTCTTTTCCTGAGGTCTTTCCAGGTGCAGCCAGTGTTGCTGCATAGATATATTTGAATCATTTTTAAAATACTTCAGTTGTTTGGCTTCTCCCCCTGTCCACTTCCAGTTAAGTCTGCAGTTTTTAGGTTGAAATTTTAAAAATTGTCCCCTTAAATCCATTTATTTGCAACAAGTAACTAAAAACAGTTGTGCTTTGAAATAGCCACCAACAACAACAGAAAATTGCTTTTGAAATATACATTCTGGTTTTATGTTGGAGGCCTAAGGATGTTGCATGTGGATAAATTCAGTAGTTAGTCAAATGGTTCAATTTATTCTGGTCCTTGATTCTTAACAGTTGTTCCCATATTTGAGACAATTAACTGTATTTAATGAATTTCTTGTCAGCTTTAGTGTCTTTAGCTGCTTCTCCATTTAACCAAGCTACTACAGGCCTTTGTTACTAGTCGGCTCAGTTCATATCCAGCACCAGGGTCAAATTTCTTTGTTCTTCTTTATTTAAATGCATGTTTCAATTGAGCAAGATATTGAGCAGTAGCTGAGATTTCAGTGAAATCCCAAACAGGAGCTCAGGATATAAAGCAAATTGTTCAGTGGCAGACACCCAATTCTCTGTAAATTTTTACAAGCCAGGTTGTGTGTATATACATACATGCATATTGTGTATATGTGTATGCACAGTTACAAAACTGGCTTTTAATTTTCAAAACTTTGGAATCTGTAGCATTAAATGTAGTTTAACCACTATTAAGAACTGAAATTAATACAGAGAAAAAATAAGGGATTTCAGTCCCACTTGATGTAACTGAGAGGTCATTTTAATTAAAGAAAAACCCATTAAAGAGCACTTGGGGGTGTGGGGATGGTAAGACAATCAGATTTGTGGATTGATTAAATATTCCTAACCCTGTAATTTTGTGCATAGAGAACCTTGTGCCGTGAAATTATTGTCCTTAGATTTTCATTGTAACTGGACTGTTCAGGTTGCCCAGAGGGAAAGAACATTCCTGATTCTAATAAAAATGAACTTTTATTTTGTCAAAAAAATAAAGATATCTGAACCATGAGGGTTTCCCAGAAAATGAATATATGTGGCAACACTTTTATTCCATTACAAATTCAGTCATTCACTTATTTAATAGTTGGAAGAAATTTGGTAAACCATTTAGTCTAAGGGATTCAGTTAGACTCCCTTGAATTCATTCTCTCTTCACTGCGTGAAATAAATAAAAGTCATGAAGAGTTCTAGTTTGTGATTCAGAAAATTCTCATAAAATGCAAGAATGCAAGAGATCAATCAGGATAGACTCCAGGTGGCACTTGGTATTCCAGATAAGCAATAGTCTCTGCATACCATGATTATAGGAAAACAAGACCTGTTTGGAGGAAAACATAGCATGAAGGATTCCTCAGTAAATATTCCAAGATATTCCCAGACTCCAGACTTTGGCAAAAATACTGGTGGAATATTTCGAGTGAAGGGAGGAGAGGAAAGTGATCAAGGAAAACTGAGCCCTAACAGGGATATATAACTCCAAATTCACTAAGGGTAGAATGGGTGGGAAAATGAAGTGTCTGTTGCTTGGAGATCAAGTCTAGAATATAGCCACTCCTTTACATTGCTGATATAGATTAGAGACAGAAATATGAATCCTGAGGCTAAGCAGTTTCTCTTTCCCTTTGAGGGAAGCAGTGTGACTATCTTGAAGCATTTGGGATTATAGGGATGGTGAGGTAGTGAACCAGCTGTCACTGGAAGGCAGAAAAATCAGAAAGTGGGAAACTGCCTCTCTCCTCCTAAGGAAGGATATAGGGCTTAGGAGTATTGTCCTTGAAATTGTGTGCTAGTTCCACATTTAAACTGAAAGAAGGAAAGAATGAGCAAAAATTAAAGAAACAGAACAGAGAGGGAGAGGAAAAAAGGAAGGGGAAAAGGAATGGAGAAGAGTAAAGGACATAATTGTGTTTTTTGTCAGAGTCCACACATTCTTCCTTAGGATCCTTCAGGACAAGTCCTAAGTCTCATACCATTTCCCTGGGCCATTCCTTCTCACTGACTTCATCATTGTTAGTCTCCCCATTAGGATCTCTCCTCCTTTCCTTCCTAAACTGAATATCTGGGTTAACTCTGGATCATCATTAACTCCTTCCCCAGGCAATCTGGCCATATTGCATATGTCAACCAGTCTACTAGACAAGCCCTAATTACCTGAATCACTGAACAAGGGCTAAAAGTATTTTTCCTACAGACAGCACAAGGTTAATGTTCTCAAAATAGGTGATGATCATTGAAAACAACAGTATCATAAGAACAAAGAAAGATACACATAGAGTTTTCAGAAGTATTAATCCAAGAGTGTGATAAAGATCAAAATGAACCTCCTCTCGAGTCAGTTCATCCTTGAGAAAAAATCAGCAGAACAAGAACAAGTCTTGTGACCTCTTATAAACTGGTCCAAGGTAGATTATCTCATTTTCCTTCCTAGTGCTCTCCTCTAGAATGACTGAAATCACTTGGTTCTTCTCAAAAGCCCAGTAACGTCCACAGCTTGCTTTCTCCACCACACCTGGATTACCTGGTAAAGTGAATTATACTTAAATTGTTCCCATCTTGTGGAGCTTTTTAGTCTTCCTACCCTGAAATTCCGCAAGAGATCTAGGGACCATTATATATGTGGAGAAGAGTAATCCACAAGTTCCTGTTAGAATCCAAGGTGAGTCACATCTTTGTTTGAAAGGAAAAAAAGAAATACTTGTTGCCAGAGTTTTCCAGACATTGGAGTAAGAACAGAATGAGGACTTAGAATTGACATGAAGACTGTCTTTCAATATTATTTACTAATTCTTTGGACATCTCTACCCTTGGCAATTGTGCATTGTCCAGAAATAACAAATATTAACACCTCCTTCCAATGAAAAAGTCTCTGCCAGGATCCTAAAAGTTCAAAAGATGAACTCTAGGTAAAACTAATGGCACTATAAATGGAAGTGAATGCAGATCTGTTTATTAAAGGAACGAATAGTAAGCTATGTCCAAGCAGACTCCAGCTGTTGGTAGTGGTCAGAGCAAATCTTTTTATAGGAAGATAGAGTAACATGATTTCTATAGGGACTGGGAGCCATTGGGGTCTCCATAGAGGATGTGTTTTGTTTGGGGATTCACCATGGTGAGAATTGTGCTTTGATTGGTGTTTCTCTGGAGGTTAAGATTCATGTTCTTAGGAAAGGATAATCAATAAGGCTCTCCTGGGTAACAATGAAACTCAGGCCTGGATGCAAGACTCCAGCCTTTTGTTTAAATTTTACTAAATTGTGGTCAGAATTTGATTCTTCTGGAGATACTTCTAGCTGAATGTGGGAGATGCTGTTGTCAGGTACAACAAAGAGAAAAGGATGGAAGTGTTGGCATCCTTAGACTGGTGTAGCTTCATGGATTTGGCCATCTGGGATGTTGCATTTTTCTGTTTTGTGGAGGATGTAAGCATATGAAACAAGGGAAGACCTAAGAAGAGTTCCAGAAAGACCATGATTAGTGGGGTTTATATGGGAAGGATCCAAGGGAGTATGTGGGAAGACTGAAATCAACTGGGCTAAGTGTCAGCTCATTTTTCCCTAATACATGAATCACCGTCAACTATTGTACAGTGGATATAACACTTGCTCTGAAATCAGGAGAATTTGAGGTCAAATCTGGACTCAGATACCTAGAATTTATTAGCCTTGTTACCTTGGGAAAGTCACTTTATTCACTGAAAAAAAACCTAAAAAAAGGAAAAATAAAAGGTGGACACAGAAATAAAAAGAATTGCATAAGCCCTAGCAGTGGCTATGTTGAAAGACTACAGATCTTGAAATATGACATATCAAATAGCAAAAGAACTAGGGTTGTGGCCAGCAAAGTTAAGCACAGTCCTGCATGAAAAAAAAATGGACAACCAATGACTTGCCAGACTTTCAGATAAGAATTTAACAGAAAATTTAATATATAAAACTAAGAGAATTATAAGGTAAATATCAAGGACTAATTACAAGGGACTCAATAAGGACAAAACATTTATTATATAAATAGAAAAATAAACTATTTCCAAGATTGATATTAGTAATTTCATAGCTTGATAAAATACTTGAGGGAGAGCTATGTAGAATAGGACTCTTAAAAGTAAACTGAAAATATGAATTACCATCTCACATAAATGAGGTGTGAGAGGAAGAACTGATACAGAGGAATTAGATGGGAAAGAAGAGCTGGTAGTTCTGGAACCCTACTCTCATCAGGAATGTGAACAATATCCGTGTGTGTGTGTGTGTGTGCATGTGTGTGTGTATGTGTGTATAAAACATACATACATGAATTTCACACAGCCATACACACATATGGGTTTAAAAATATTTTACATTCAAAAAAGAATTAAGAGGAGAAGATAGGGAGAGTATTGAGTTAGAGTGTGAAAAATTAGAATAAGAGGGTGTAGAGGAGGGTATGTAGATCAGTGGGGAAGGGGTTATGGAGTGTAAGGAAGGATTCTTGGAAGGGCATCCAAGTTAAGGAATAGGAGTGCAAGTCCTTGAGTAGAAGTAAAGTAGAAGAACAAGGAAGGGTTGATGCTCTCAGGAAATGTTATTAAAAAATGAGAGATGCACACAAACCAAACATAAATATCTATGAGTATGTATGTGCATATGATTCTATGTACCTGTGTATGCCTAAGGGTATTTGTGTATGTGTATATATACCTATATATGTCTTTATATGTATGTGTCTATGAATATGTCTATATGCATGTGGGTATATAGATATGTATGCATATATCCATTCTTAATTATGACTATTAACTTCATTATAACTGTCTTGGGATGGGGAGTGAAAAAATTACCAGAAGAAAAGAAAACCTACAAGGAAGTGAAGGAAAGATGGACAATTTTGAACACAATGTGTAGTATTTATTACATAGGCTTTCTTGAAATGGGAATTCATCACTTTATATTATGAAGCTTATTTTAATGTCTTGCTGTAGTTATGACAATTTTTTTCTTTTATATTTAAATTTTTAAATTTTTCAAAAGAGTAAATAAAGAGAACTATGAAAGTATTCAGCCCTTCTCTCTAGGATCATGTCCCTGTCACTAATCAATATGGCTGCATCAGCTCCAAATAAATGAGTGGCATCATAGGTCTTTAGCCCAAAAATAGCTTTCAGAAAATCATAAACCCATTTTGGATCACGATTATCTGCAAAAAATCTGAATTTCAAATGCCTTCTTAGTGAACCAAGAATCCTACATCTTTCTAAGCTTCCCTTGTACTTTCCTTTTGATGAAATTAAATGATTACTTCTTAAAATTGAATGAGCCATTGAGCTGGTAAATCCTGTGGAGTTCTCATTTTTCATTTATCAGCTTCTGAATTTCTCCATCATTTTCATCAAACCAGTCTTGATATTTTCAAGTGTTCTGACCCAGATGAGCAAATGCAGTACTATACACCAAATCTCCTTAAGGTTGCCTACTTCTTTTCTGCACCACGGTTGTCAATTGTGTGTGGTCTAAATTTTCTCTCCAAGTTAGCATCAAACTGTTCCCTCTCAGGGAATCACTCTAATCTCTTGACATTAATATTTTAGTAGTCATTTTGCCTTTGGACCAGTGTCTCAGTTGAATGTGACTATTTAGCTTGGAGAGGATAAATCTTTGATCAGTCCAGCTCTCTGTACCCCACATTGCCTTTACTGTCACATCTTCCTGCAACTACATAGTCTTTTAGTTCCTGCTGTTTACTATGAGAATATAACCAGGACGTTTTATTGCATTTAGGTGAAAAGAAGATAGGGTTTGTGATGAGGAGATGCAAAAGTCTTCACTATTAAGTGGCCATTGCTGTTGTTGTTTCCAATTCCATTCCTCCAAGGACTCCCTGTCATGTCTGGTAGTATGAGACTACTCTAGCATTAAAGGCACTTAGAAGTATAAATCTGTGCTCTTTTGTTACATTGATGACTAAGGTCTCCAGGTCTTCATAAAATTTTTCTTTGACCCCATCAGGGTTCATCATGATGGGGGCATAGATGCTGATTATTGTGGTATGACATTTTCCTGCAAGTAGCTATGGCATTGTCATAAGCCTGTCATTCATTTATTTTGATAGTCATGCAAGCTTGTAAGCTAGATTAATTTTATTTTTTATTTTTTTTTGCAAGGCAATGGGGTTAAGTGGCTTACCCAAGACCACACAGCTAGGTAATTATTGAATGTCTGAGGTCAGATTTGAACTCAGGTACTCCTTGACTCCAGGGCCGGTGCTCTATTCACTGTGCCACCTAGTCACCCTAGATTAGTTTTGATTGCAACATCTACCCCAGCTTAACAGTCCTCCCCCTCACTACAGCCTCTTCGGAAAAATGTGCATTCAGCTCCAACTTTAATAAGTTAACCTTCATTTGATAGCCTTCTTTCACTCAGGACTGCTCTTTGGAGGCAATATACCTGCTGAATTCTATCATAACAAAAGCTGTTATGTTTTTCATGTCTATTGGATCTTATGTTATCTTTGAGTTTGTGCACATTCTATGTACTGATAGTGAGTGGAATCATCTTTGAAGAAGGCTTTGTGTAGTATTTTGTGTGTGTTTTGACCACAGTTTTGGATTCCACTTCCTGTGGTAATTAGAACAGTAATGGGTAAGCAGACAACATTTAGGATACCTTTTCTAGACCTTTTCTCCAAGCAGCAGGAGTGGGTAGTTAAAAAAAACAGGAGGGCAAAGCAGTGAGTCAAAGTTAAACAAGAGAGAGGAAGGATAGGAATAGAGTGATACAGTGAGGAAAAATATGAAGGAAGAAAATATATAACAAATAATTATAGTTTCAAAAGTGAATGAGATGAATGCACCCATTATGTTAGAAACTGACAGATTATAAATTTGAATTCAACCATATGCTGTTTTCAGGAAATGCAATAAAAATGAGGAATACACGCAGACATAAAAGACAGGAGTAGAATTTATTATATAAAAAACAGGGGTAGTAGTAATCATGATCTCCAGGAAAAGTTAAATCTAAACTAGATATAATCAAAAAGAAAAATAAGGAAACTATACTGTATCAGTCATAGTATTTTAATCTAGACAACATAAAATAAGCAATTGTTTACCTATCAAAAGAGATATAAGATGGAGAGTTAGGTAGGGTAGTGAATAGATCACTGACCCTGGAATCAGTAGGAATTGAATTCAAATTTGTACTCAGATATCGAATATTCTCTTAACTGGGTGACGTAGGGCAAGTCACTTAATTCTATTGCCTTGAAAAAACAAAAAAAAACTACCAAAAAAAACCAGATAGAGTAATCACAAGTACTTGAATATAAAATACTTTCATATAAATAAAGATGTAAAGAAATGAAGTATTATTTACTGTTTATGAGAAAAGTCAATGTAAAAAATTAATGACTTTTTAACTTATTCTGGTTGATTATGAAAAGCCTGAAAAACTTGAATTTATGAAGCACACTATCCATTTTAAGAGAAACAGATGAGAGGTAGGAATAAGTATGACATGGGCTTATATGTGTGTATGAGTGTGAATGTGTAGATGATTATAAATAGCTATGTATACATATGTACATATGCAGTTATATGTGTTCATGTGTGCATATATGAGGGGCAACCAGGGGGTGCTAGAGTATCAGGACAGTTTTTCTTGTTTTTGGGGGTTTTTTGCAAGGCAGTGGGGTTAATTGACCTCTCCAGGGTCAAATAGCTAGGCAATTATTAAGTGTTTGAGGTCAAATTTGAACTCAGGTTCTCCTGACTTCAGTACCAGTACTCTATGCACTAGGTCACCTAGCTGCCCCTCCTTGATGAGTTTTGAAAAATGCTGTCCAGGTCTGAATATAGACCAAAATTTATTGCTTTCAATTTTTAAAATTTGTTTTCTGTTTTATGGTTGTTCCTCTTTCTCGTGTCTTTTTTCTTTTTTTTAAATTCTTATTTCACAGCAAGATTAATGTGGAAATTTGTTTAACATGTTTGTATATTTCTAGTTTATATTAGATTGCTCTCTGTTAAGAGAAGGGGGAATGAAGGAAGGGTGGGAGAAACTGTGAAACTTAAAATCTTTAAAAACCTTGAAACCTATATCTTTGCATGTAGATCAAAAAATAAATTAATTTTTCTTTTTTTTATTTTTGAAAGACAAACGGGGTTAAGTGGCTTGCCCAAGGCCACACAGCTAGGCAATTATCAAGTGTCTGAGACTGGATTTGAACCCAGGTACTCCTGACTCCAGGGCCGGTGCTTTATCCACTACGCCACCTAGCCGCTCCTATAAATTAATTTTTCAAAAAAGATGTTGTCCAGGCTTTTTTTGATTATGTCTTTCAGGTAGTCCAATAATTTTTAAATTATCCATCTAGATCTATTTTCTATGTCAGTTGTTTTTCCAATGAAACCTTTTATATTTTCTTCTTTTTTTCATTTTTAAAAAATTTTGTTTGATTGATTCTAGAAGTCTCATAAAATCATTAGCTTCCACTTAGCTAATTTTAACTTTTATGGAATTATTTTCTTCAGTAAGTTTTTATATCTCCTTTTTCATTTGACCAATTTTATTTTTTTAAACAATTTTGTTTTTTAATTTGCCCATTTGTATTTTTAAAAGAGTTACTTTATTTAGTCATTATTTGTGCTTCCTTTGCCAAGTTATTGAATTTCTCTTTCATTTCTGTTTTCAATTTTTAATTTGATTTTTAATATCTTCTTTGAGCTCTTGCAAGAGGTTTTTTTGGGTTGGAGAGCAATTCATATTCCCCTCTAGGTCTTCACATGTGTTCCCTTTTCTACCATTATCTTCTGAGATAATGTTTTAATCTTTCTTATTGCCATAATAGTTTTCTATCATTGTGGTTTTCTCTGACTCCTCTTACTCATTTTGAATCATACTCCTGAGCCATAGGGCGGGGGTGGGGTGGGGGTCTTGTCTCAAAATGCTTGTATTGAGAAATGAGTATACTCACAAATATTCTACACTGGGACCTTTCAAGTTAGAGGCTTGCTTGCTGTGATAGGGTTGCCTGGCCTAGTGCTGATTGCACAATGGTTCTGGGATTCTCAATTTTACCATCTTTACTGATGTTGGAGTCTTCACAACTTGTCTGCTGTGCCACCTGTCTACTGATCAAGGACCTAGTGGTGCAGATTTTTGCTGTGGTTGAGATTCTTTTGCTGGTTTCCGCTGTACCCTACTTGCATTGGACATTGCTCCCTGGGTGAGACTTTTTTCCTTTTCCTAGACAATGTTTCTCATCAATGAGAGTGAGTGTGAATTGCTTCCTAGATATCTTAAACTGTTAATAAGCTCCTCTCCACAATTTTGTGGGTCCTGTCTCTCCAGAATCCATTTAGAGACTTGATCAATGTTGTTTCTGACGGAAGTTGGAGAGAGCTTAGGGAAGTTACTGAACTCTCTGCCATCTTGGCTCTATCTCTGGTTTTAGAATTTAAAAATTTTTTAGTAGTATATATTTTTCTAAATATATGTAAAAATATTTTTTTTAGGTTTTTTCAAAGCAATGGGGTTAAGTGCCTTGTCCAAGGCCATATAGCTAGGTAATTATTAAGTGTCTGAGCCTGGATTTTAGCTCAGGTACTCCTGACTCCAGGGCCAGTGTTCTACCCACTGTACCACCTAGCCACCCTGTAAAAATAATTTTGACATTCATTTTTACAATATTTTGAATTCCAAATTTTTCTTCCTTCTCTCCCCTCATTCTCAAATGGTAAGTAATTTGATATAGGTTATAGATGTACAATAATATAAAACATAGTTTCATATTGTAAATCTGTACTTTCTTGGAAAGGACACTGCTGAGTGTCCACAGTAATCAAAACTTTTCCATTTGCTGTAATTGAAGACTTCACATATGTGGTGCTGGCTGAGGGAGCACATGTGTTTTCTTGGTGTTAATTTTTAGAGAATCAATCCACAATTAGTTGTATCTCAATTTCAGAACGTACATTGAATACACAATCATCTGCAAAGAACATGATGGTGTTTGTCTTTCATTCTCAAAGAAGACCATGACATCAGAGAAGTGATGCCATGACAAAAAAAGAAATTGGATTTGAGTGAGGGCAGTCCTGTGCTATGTCACCAGCCTTACTTTTTCCTTCAGCGCAACCTGAATGCCCAGATTTCAATCAGGAGGACTAGAGATGACCCTGGATATGAGGCAATCAAATTTAAGTGACTTGCCAAGGTCACACACATAGTTGGAGTCAAGTGTCTGAGACTGGATTAAAAGCCCTATTCCTTCTGACTCCCAGGTCAATGCTATGCCACATTTGGTACCACCTGGGCATCCTGTCAATTTCCATTCTTTGCCTCAATAAAAAGAGCTACTAGGAATATTTTTTTACTCATAGGTCATTTCCACATTTTTATGTTCTCTTTGAAACAGAGATCTAATAGTGGCACTGATGGATCAAAGGGTATACACAATTGGATTGCCCTTTGGCTACAGCTCCATGTTGCTCTCCTGAAGGGTTAGATTGGTTCACAATTCTGACAGTGCATTAGCATCCCAATTTTCCCACAAAATCTCCAACCTTCATCATTTCTCTTTTCTATCATATTTAAACTATTTGATAGATGTAAGGTTGTTTTAATTTGCATTTCTGTAATTACAAGGGAATTACTTCATATGAATATTGGTAGTGTTGTTTTGGCCTGAAAACTGCCTGTTCCTATCTTTTCATTCCCATCTTACCATTAATCAACTGAGGAAGAGGTTGTAGTTTTATACATCCATCTCAATTCTCTATAAATTTGAGAAATACAATCTTTATCAGAGGTCTTTGCTTGCTATAAATAGTGTTTCCCAGCTTTTTGCTTTCCCTCTAATCTTTGTTGCATTGGTTTAATTTGTCCCCAACCTTTTTATGTTTAATATAAACAAAATTATAAACTTTATATTTTGTAATATTCTCTATCTCTTGTTAGACCATGAATCCCTCCCTTCTCCATACATTTGATGCTTAAAGTATTCCATGCTCTTCTGATTCACTTATAGTATCATCCTTAATGCTTAAATCATTTATCCATTTTGACCTTATTTTGGTATACAGCAAATGCCTAATTTCTGCCATGCTGTTTTGTAGTTTTCCCAGGAGTTTTGTTTTGTCAAATAGGGAGTTATTATTCTAGAAAATGGAAATTTCATGTATGTCAAACACTAGGTTATTAGGGTCATTTCTTACTGTGTTTTCTGTACTTATTTTATTCCACTGATTCTGCACTCTAACTCTTAGTCAATACCATATAGTTTTGTTGACTGCTGCTTAATAATATAGTTTGACATCTAATGCTGCTATGCCTCTTTGCGTTTTTTCATTAATTCCCTTGATATTCCTGACTTTTTGTGTTCCAGATGAATTTTGTTGATACTTTTTCAAGTTTAAGTAAATAATTTTTTTTAAAACTCAAATTAACTAATGGCATGCCTATTTTATTAGTTCTCCACATACACACACACAGACACCAAATGAGAACTTCATTACATTTATTCTTCAATAGTTTTCTTACTTTCAGTTTTATTAATCTCACCTTTGGTTATCAGAATTTTCTATTTCGTATTCAATTGGGGATATTTAATTTGTTATTTTTCTCAGTATTTTTCAGTTGTATGCCCAATTCATCGATCTGCTTTTTCTCTATTTTTATTGATGTAGGAACAAAGAGAAATATTTTTTCTTTAAGTACTGCTTTCATTACATCTTATAAATTCTGTTATGTAGTCTCATTGTTGTCATTCTCTTTAATGAAATTATGTTCTATGATTTGTTTTTTGACCCAGGTATTCTTTAGGTATTCTTTAGTTAGAATCAAAATAATTTTTAGTCTATCTTTTCCAATACTTTTTATTGAAAAGGACCTAAAAAGGATGTGTTTAATATTTTATCCTTTTTATAAATGATTTTAAAGATTTTATGCCTTAATACTTGGTTAATTTTTGTGCAGGTACCATGAATTGCTGAGAAAAAATGTTTTTTCCTATTTCCTTTCAATTTTCTCCAATAGATTGTCACTTCAAACTTTTCTAAAATTCTATTCACCGCTTTATCTTCTTTCCTGTTTTTATTTTGGTTGGATTTATTGAGTTCTGAGTTAGGAAAATTAAGATCTGTCACTAGCATAGCTTATTTCCTCTTGCAATTAATTTAGTTTCTCCTTCAAGATTTTAGACTATTACTATTGGGTATATATATATGCTTAGTACTAATAATGTTTCATTGTATATGGCATCCTCTTTTTAATTGAATTATAAGAGATAGAATTCTTAAAAATGACAAATATTTATCTTCCCCTGTGGGGATGTAAACAGTTTAGTCTTATTGGTTCTCTTTTTAGATATTTATGTTTCTTATGTTATTTGATCTTGAGAATCAACATTTTTGTTCAGATTCTTTTTTCCTTAGGAAAGCTTGAAAGTCTTCTATTTCACAGAATGATCATGTTTTCCCTTGAAGGATTATGTTTTATTTTAGAGTAAAGATACTTTTTAATTGTTATCCTAGTTCTTTTTCTTCAAAATGATCATATTTCATGATCTTGTATCCTTTAATGTTGTAGCTAGTAATTTCTGTATAATTCTGACTTTCTGATAATTGAATTGCTTCTTTCTGACCACTTAACAACATTTTTCCTTGACCTGGGAATTCTAGAATTTGGATATAATGCTTCTGGAAGTTTTCATTTTGGAATCTCTTTCTAGAGGAGACTAATGGATTCTTTCAATGTCTATTTAAACTGGGTGTCTCATACATCAGTGCTTTTTTCTTTGTTAATTTCTTTCAGTATGATGTACAGGTCCTCCTTTGTAGTAAGACATTCAGGTAGACCAGCAATTCTTATATTATGTCTGTTAGATCTACTTTCATGTTCAGGTGCTTTTCTATTAAATTTTATTTTTTTTTGTCCTTATAATTTTATTTTTTTAGGTTTACTTATTTTATATTTTTATAATAATGTTGATATAAGAGTAAACAGAAACCTCCCTCACCCCCCAAGAAGACGAAAAACCACAAGAATAGTGAGAGAGAAAAAATTTACTTCAGTCTGTGTACAGATTCCTATGGTTCTGTCTCTGAGGTGATTTGCCTTCTTTATCATAAGTCCACCAGAGAAGCTGCTTCAATATTTTTCCCACACTAGCTGTATTTCCCTCTACTCTATTCCTCCCCACTCTCATTTATTCTATTCTCTCTCTCCTTTCATGCTATCCTTGTCCAAAAGTAGGTTGTATCTGAGTGCCCTCTGCCACAATCTTCCCTCTCTTCTATCAGCTAATCCCTCTCCTCCCCATTCCCCCTTATCCCATCCCTTTCTTCTCAGTTTTTCTCTAGGGTAAGATTGCTTTCTATACCCTAATAAGTGTGTATGTTGTTTCCTCTCTGAGCCATTTCTGATGAGAATGAAGGTTCACTCATTCCTCTTGCCTTCCCCATTCCACTCTATTGAAAAAACTTTGTCTTGACTCTTATGTGAAATATCTTAACCCCTTTTTCGTCTTCTTTCTCTTCTTTCCAATACTTTTCTTTATGACCCATTGACTTCATCTTATATTGCATTATACCATTATATTCTGCTCCTTCCTGTGCCTTGTCTATGATCCTTCTATCAGCTCTCATAAATGAGAACATTCATATGAGTTATCAGTGTCTTCTTCCCATGTAGAAATACAAATTGTTCAACATAACAAGTTCCTCATAGTTAATCCTTCTTGTCCACCCCATCTATGGTTCAGCAGGGTTAAGTACTTGAAGATTAAAATTTATTGATTCAATAGGAAAGTTTGAAAGTCCCTTGTTCCATTGAAAGTCCATCTTTCCCCTTGAAAGAGGATGTTCAGTTTTGCTGGGTAGTTGATTCTCAGTTGTAAACCAAT
This sequence comes from Macrotis lagotis, assembly GCF_037893015.1. Lineage (NCBI taxonomy): Eukaryota > Metazoa > Chordata > Mammalia > Peramelemorphia > Peramelidae > Macrotis > Macrotis lagotis. The sequence goes on along the minus strand of NC_133666.1, from coordinate 623,237,658 downwards.
ATCTTTTGCTTTCTAGGATATCCTATTCCAATCCCTATGAGCCCTCACTGTAGATGATGCCAGATTCTGTGTAATCCTGACTAGAGCCACAGTAGTTGATTTTTTTTTGTTTTTGGCAGATTTTAGTACTTTTTCTCTTTGACTTGGGAGTTTTGGAATTTGGCTATAATATTCCTGGAAGTTTTTTCTTTGGGATTGCTTTCAGGACTGGAGGTTCCATTTACCTGTTACCATATATTGGGATCCCAAGAACAAACTGATAAACACTGACTTCTTGGTAGTTAATTTAAATTTTAAAAAAGATTTTGTCCTTTTCTTTTCAATTTTTGAACTTAGATATGGTTCTTTCCAAGAATGACCTTCCCCCACTCCCACCCCCAACTGAAATGACTGATTTATTGTTTTACTGTGAGGGAGGAAGGACATATCACTGATTTTTAGAGGATTTGAAGGATCAGTAAATTTTGGTGGAAATGGCTTGGCATATAAAAAAGTAGGGGGTGGGACAAGATTCTTTTTTGCATGGGACACAATCAAAAGGTAACTGAGTTTGATATTGAATTCGGCATTTAAATATCATATAGGTTTAAATTAAGCAATGATCAATGTAAATGTAACTTTGGAATTGAGGTATATTTACTTTGAAAACTGGAACTCCTATTCATTTTTTCCTATTTTTTTCCTGTCTGGCTAATTACCATACAATTAAAAATATGAAAATGCCTTGTTGTTATTTTTGTAAGTTTTGTTTTTGTAAGCTGTTAAAAATTTTTGTAAAAGGTCAAAAAAATCATTAAAAGATTTTTGATGAGTCTATCTTTAAGGAATATTTGCATTGTGATAAATTAAGTGGATGAATTGTGGTGTGATCAGTAAAACCACATATTAACAATATAATTAAGTGTGAAAATTACTACATAGTCAGAAAAGTAAAGTTTTAAAAAGTCATTGGATTTGTTGAACAACAACCTATTTGCTAATGGGCCTAATTTGTAAACTATGGATTCTTCTGGGATTGTGGAATTCAAATTTTTCTAAATTAAGATGTGTTCTTAAATGTGATTAGGGTAAAATAGGGTAAAAAATTAGGGTAAAACTTAACATCAATATGTCACATCTGCCTGGAAATAACTCCTTAATAAGAAATATCTATACCTGGTATTTATATATACATATATAATAATAATAATATTTGTCCTTAATTTTCAGAGAAGTCCATAGCATCAAGGAAGTGATGCCATGACAAGCATGTGAATTGAATTTGAGTGAGGGGCTGCTGTGCTAATTCACCAGCCCCATGTTCTCCTCCAGAGCCATCTGGTTCTGGTGGCCATATATGAATCAGGATAACTGGAGAAGGCCCTGGATGTGAGACAATCAGGGTTAAGTGACTTGCCCAAGGTTACATAGCTTATAAGAATCAAGTGTCTGAACTCCCATCCTCCTGACTCCAAGGCCAGTGCTCTATTCATTGCACCATATTCTTCTATGTGCATATATATATATATGTATATATATATATATATATACATATATATGTGTGTGTGTGTGTGTGTGTGTGTGTGTGTGTATAGATAAAATATAGATATAGATAGACAGATAGACATATAAGTAAACTATTTATATAATCAGTCTGGACTCTTGGTTCATTTCTTTATTAAACATATATTAAACTGAATTCTTCCCCCCCCCCCCCCGTTGTTTGTTATTGTTACTGTTGTTGGTAATATTTTATTTATTTTTTAATTATATGCAACTGTTGTTTTCAACAATCTTTTTTGCAAGGTTTTGAGTTTTACCTTTTTATTCCTCTCTCCTTTCCCACTCCACTTCCCCTGATAACAAACAATCTAATAAAGGTTAGATAAATATAACAATGCTAAACAAAGAGCCATATTAACATGTTGTGAAAGAAGACTCAAACCAAAATGGAAAAAAATTAGAGGGAAAAACATAATACATGACAACTTTTAGAAATTGAAGAACTCTGCATTTAAACTTCACATTTCCTTCTCTGAATTTGGATGTATTTTGCATCACAAGTGATTTAGAATTGTCTTTGATTATTGCAATGTCGATATAAACATTTCCATCATGGTTGATTATCATCCACTGTTGCTGTCAGTATACATAATATCCTTCTAGTTTTGCTCACTTCACTCAGTATCAGCTCATGCAAATCTTTCCAGGATATTCTGAAATCTCATCCCTCGTGATTTCTTACAGAACAATAGTGTTCCATCACATTCATATACTACAATCTCTTCAGCCAATTCTCAACTGATGGGCATCCCTCTCAATTTCAAATTCTTTGACACTATGAAAAGAGCTGCTATAAATATTTTTGTACCATTTTTTGTGATCTCTTTATGATACTGACCCAGCTATGGTATTGCTGAATCAAAGAGTGTGATAGTTTTAGTGAACTTTGGGTATAATTCCAAATTGCTCTCCAGAAAGGTTTGTTCAGTTTACAAAACCAACAGCAAGGTCTTAGTGTCTCATAAACTGAATTCCTTATGTGAAAAAACCTTAAATTTCCCTTCATGGGGGGATTTTGAGGCACATCACTTACATTTTTTTATTCCCCTGGGAAAAAATATCCCAGGTATGGATTAAGCTAAATAGCACAATTACAGAATTTTAGAGTTAAAAATTACCTCAATAATCATTTAGTCCCCTGGGTATGGATTGAGCTAAATAGCACAATTACATTTGAATTAAAAATTACCTCAATAGTCATTTAATTCAATCCATACCTGAAACTGCATAACAGCAAAACAAATTAGTCTTTGAGGTAGCTAGGTCGTGCAAGGAATAGAGCATTGGGTTCAGAGGCAGGAAGATCTGATTTAAAATCCAGCTTCAGAAACTCCCTAGCTCTGTAACTTTAAGCAAGACAATTAATCTTTCTATGGAGTGTTGATCCAATGAAGAAGGAAACAGCAAATCATTCCAATGTCTGGGACAAATGATTAATAATATGGAATGATTTAGGGAGATCCAGAGTTCTCCCCCTTTCTAAAGTCCTGATTTTTAAAAGTTTAGTTTCTGAAGGTTCAGCTAACCTTCTCTATCTTGGCTCCACTCCACTTGACTATGGAGCAGCATAGAAAGAAAAGAGTTAGAGGGAGGGAATAAAGTTGGGGGAAAATAAAGTTTGTTGCTTAGCTTTTTGTCACAGCCCACTTTGCTAAAGTCTTAGAGGTCAAGTCCTAAGTTTCCTGGCCTACTTTCTTCCTTGGATCATCCCTTTCCCTTGGCTTCATCTTTATTGGCTTTCCCCTTGTGACTATTCCCCAATTCAATCCCAAACCTGAGAGACCCTTTAGATTAAGCACTAGATTATTAACTCTCTCCCAAGGGCAGTCTGGTCATTTGCTGTATTCCACTCAATCCACCTGTTAGCTGTATCATTTTGTGAAGATAGGTTAAAAGCATCCTTAGAAGACCTCAAGGGAAAAAATATTGACTAACCTGAAAGTGGTCAGTGAAGACCCTAAATATATCAATTAAAGAAGAAAATGGACAGAACCTCCCTCCCATGCAAAAATATCCTTAGACTATGAATCAGTTAACTATTCTAAACCCTAGAGTGATCCAAGATGATCCCAAAGGATTAATGAGGAAGCATACCATGTGCCTTAAGAAAAAGGACAGATTTTAATTGAATACAGACTGAAGCATGTTACTTTTCACTTCCATTTCTTCTTTTATTGTCTTCCTATACAAAACAGCTAATATCAAATTATTTTACATAATTTTGTAACCTATTGATGTGTATGTAACCTATTGATTATAGTCTCAGGGAGGGAGAAGGGGAAGGAGGGAGGAAGAGATAGAACTAAAAACTTTAATTAAAACTGAATAAAATAATATAATAAATATCCTTACTATAGGCAGAAGAAAAACAATGCCCTCAACAATGCTGAAATTAACTGGAAGCATTACAAAGAAACAAAAGTGTAAAATATAAATGGCCAGTTAATATAAGAATTATTGTTAAGAAAATGAAGAAGAACCAAATGAGGCTCCAAGTAAACCAGTTCATCCAATCCCCCTTGATAATAAACCCTGTAGAACAGATCAAGGTTTGCAACATCTTAGAAACTGATCCAAGGTAGAATATTAAATTTTTCTTCCCAGTACCCTCCCCTGGGATGGCCGTGTGTGGGACAAATGTAACCACTTAAATAAATTTCAGATATTTCTCAAGGTACGAAGAGAAGAAGCTTTATTCGATTCTCAAGAATAGAACCCCATTCAGCCTTAAAGACAAAGAATGAGGTAAGGGACAAAGACCCTAAGTTCTCATATATCTTAATGTGATCCCCCTTCCCCCCCAAGACCCCTCACTCCAGTGAGGAATGTGGTCTTCACAATCTAAACACATAAACTAACCTTTTTTTTTAACACATAAGATAATCTAAATAAAAAAATGCATATAATTCAAACAGAGACAGGATTATCCCAAGGAATGTATGGATATCTGGACTTCAACAGATAAAACAGGGTCAGTTGACTTTACATTTCAGTCATGATACCCGGGAAGTTCCTTGTCAGGGGAAGAGGGGCAGAAAAGATATAACACCATTCAACTATTTATAATCTATAATATTCTACTGAAGAAATCTCAGGCCTTATCCTACTCAGCTGGAACTATTTGTCTCTTCACCCACCCCCATACCCAGCACAAAGCTGACTTTCTCTACCACCTCTGGATTACTAGACACACTGAATTATACACAACAGGTACCATGATAAGGAATGCTCCTTGTTTCCCACCCCAAGAGACCTCAGGGTCACTGAATTTATGGAAAAGATAAATCCCATGTTGCTGTGGATTAGTCATACCTCCCTCTGAAATATTTTGTCCTCATTATTGTACAGAGATTGAAGAATAGAATGAGGATAGGAAACTGATAGTGAGTATTTCATGAGAACTGCCCTTATTGAGAGTGAGTGAACTGGAAAAAGAAAACAATGAGAGTAAAGGGAGAGAAAGAAAAAAATGGAGGGAGGAAGTAGTGATGGGGGACAAAAGGGATTGTAGTTTTGCTTTTTGTCATCACCCTTACCTTCCTTAGGTGTTTCCAGATCAAGTCCTAAGCTTCCTGGCCTACCTTCTTCATTGGGCCATCCTGTTCCCTTGGCTTCCTCTTTGATGCTTTCCCCCTTGTGACTATTCCCTCATTCCCTCCCAAATTGAGACTCAGAGATGCTCTGGGTTAACCATAGATTATCATTAACTCTCTCCCAAGGATAGTCTGGTCATTTTCTATTTGCCAGTCAGTCCTTTTGAATCACTGTTTTGTAGGGATAGACTCAACACAGATTAAAAGTAGCTTAGAGGGGCAGCTAAGTGGCGCAGTGGATAGAGCACCAGCCCTGGAGTCAGGAGTTCCTGAGTTCAAATATGGCCTCAGACACTTAATAATTACCTAGCTGTGTGGCCTTGGGCAAGTCACTTAACCCCATTGCCTTGAAAAACAAAACAAAAGAAAAAATGTACCTTAGAAGAACAAAAGGGAAAAAAATATTGACTAACTTCAAAATGGACAGCAAAAAGAAGACTCTAAATGTATCAATTAAAGAAAAAATATAAAGAATCTCCCTCCCCCACAAAAATATCCTTAGACTATGAATGACTTAGCTATTCTAAGCAGTACAAGAATCTAAAACAATCTAATCAGTACAAGAATCTAAGACAATCTAAGCAGTACAAGAATCTAAGACAATCTAAGACAATCCCAAAGGATTAATGAAGAAGCATACTATGTGCCTCCACAGAAAAAGAACAGAATTTAATTGAATACAGACAAATGCATGCCATTTTTTTCACTTCTATTTTTTCTTTTATTGTCTTCTTATACAAAATAGCTAATATGAAAATATTTGACATAATTACTCATGTGTAATCTATTGCTCATAGTCTTATGGAGGAAGAAAAATAAGGGAGGGAGGAAAAGAAAATTTGGAATGCAAAATTTGAAACTGAATTAAAGAATGTAATAAATAAATATCTTTACTAAAGGCAGCAGAAAAATGAAGCCCTCAAGATTGCCAAAATTAGCTGAAAACATAAAAAGGAAAGCATAACTATAACATTTATTTAATATAAATATTATCATTAAGAAAATGAAGAAGATCAAAATGATGCTCCAAGAAAGCCTGATCATCCAAGCCTCCTGGAGAATAAACCCTGTAGAAGAGATTAAGTTTTGCAACATCTTAAAAACTGGTCCAAGGTAGACTATCTAGTTTCCCTTGTCAGTGCCCTCCCCTAGGATGACTGGAATGTTTGTCTTTTCACCCACCCCCAGTTCCAGCCCACAGATGACTTTCTCTACCATCTCTGGATAATTTGACACACTGGTTTATTCACAACTTGTTCCATGACAGGGAATGTTCCCAGTCCCCCATCCTAGGAGATCTCAGGGCCTCTGAATATAAGGAAAAGAGAAATCCCACACTGCTGTGGGAACCTCAGATAAGTCACACCTGCCTTTGAAAGGTTTCGGCCTCATCCTTGTCCAGAGATTGGAGAACAGAATGAAGATAGAGAACTGATAGTGACTATTTCATGAGGACTGCCCTTTAATATTTCCCACTTACCCTCCTTCCATCCCCTTCCATTACCTGGACAACTGTGACTTGTCCACAAATAACAAATGTAAAGACCCATTTCCAATGAAGAAATCACTGCCAGGATCCCATTCAGTGGCCAGAAAATTCCACATATCTGAAAACGTTCTGAAATAGGACACAAGGATCAAGGGCATGGCCACACAGACTCTCCCATACCCTCAGAACTACCAGGAACTCCCAACAAACTGGATGTAAGTGATTCTTCCAAATAAATCTGTCTCCTAGAAGATGATCACTGGATCAATTCTCTCACTGAAGAGAAAAGGACTGAAGTGGAGAGATGTGAATCTCTTGTGATCCTGTGATTCCCAGAGACAAATCATTATCACTTCTTTACATACATGTTTTCTGATACAGGAAACATTCCAGAAGAGGATCAAGGCAATCAACCTCAGGGATAGAAGGTAGCAGTGGGAGGATACAGGGATTCAGAAACTATTCCTTAGGTCTAGTCAGAACTTTCAGGAAAGAGGAATTTTGAAATTGTTCTATGTTTGGTACTCCTATAGCTTTTCTGTCCGTGTTTGTTTATGAGCAAAGCAGCTCAGAAAACCCCAAAGGGTGTTTATTATAGTTACTGGTGCCTTTGTTAGGTTACATATGTTAAAGAAAGAGTGGAGGCTGTTAAGTGATCATATCTCTGTACCTTCCTTGCTGAGAGTGGCCCATGGGACTCAAGGGCAATTCCCTGCCCTGACTTTTCATCATACTTACCCCTGGCAAAGGACATGAGATATAAAAAAAACATATTTGTCATTGTCCACCAGCCAATGGTGTTCCTCGTCATACTTCCCACCATGGGATCCATTGGCATCGTCTCTTCCTCACCTGAAACACATCATGCCAACTCAGGACCTACATGCTCTGTCCTGGCACAGGAAAAGACATTCCATCTTTTGGGAATCTCCTCCATTCTTCCTGAGGAGAAAGGCATCCTTGGCCCTGCCTAGGGAGGAGGGTGGAGATCTGACTGAGCATGGGGAGAACAGGGCCCATGACTGTACACTTCAGGCTTTCCAACTACCAGTATTTTCCTCCAACCCTCCACCCAGAGTCTCATTGACTGCTGCTGCTTCCTTGTCCATTCCTGTCACCCATTCTTCACCCATAGCTGCCTCTCCTCCAATCCCAAAGATTTATTGAGAATAAAGTTATACTATACAAATGGGGCTATAAGGATTGTATTAGTGTGATAGGAGTGAAAGACTGTTGTATGTTCTAGGGAGGCAGCTAATTAATCAATAAGTGTTTAAGTGTATTCTATGGGCCGAGCATCATAGAAAGTAAAAAAAAAAAAGAAAAGGCAAAAGACTACCTCCATCTCAAGGAGGTCACAGTCTAATGAGCGAGACAACTTGTAAAAGGTATGTGCAAATATGCTAGATTGAAGATAAATAAGAAATAATTCTTCCTTTCTCTCTTTTCCCCCCTTCCTTCCTTCCCTCCCCTTCTTTTTCCCCCTCTGTTCTTCCTCAGCCCTTTTTATTTCCTTTGTTCCTTCCTTCTTCCTGTAGCATAGAGAAGGGGCATTTAATAAATGTTTAATGAATTGATTTGGTCTCAGGTGATCCTCAGCATTAATTCTTTGTGATTATGTCATTATTAACAGCATTTTACAAATGTGCAAAGTTAGGCTGAGAGGTTAAGGGACTAGTCCAGGATCACACAGTTAGAAGTAATGAACTAGAAAATAAACTCAGATCTTTCAGATTTCAACTTTAAGTAGGCACCGCATCACCCAGCTTCTTTTGGGTTCAGGGTCTCGCTTCTGTAACTCTGTTCTATGGCACTTCATAAGGAAGGGTTCAAAAGGATAATGCTTATACCAGTGATATTTTTCTTATTAATTAGTCATTAAAATCATATATATGACAAATAAATACAGTAGTTTCCCCTCATCAGAATAACATCAAAGTAGCTTGTTTTATTACCAAATTTACTCGTAATCTCTATTGTGCTTCCTTAATCCCACTCCAAAATTATATGGATTCTTACATAAATTCAAAAGTCCAAAGTATTCCTTGGTCAAATAAAAATAAGGAATTCTTTATCTTTAGCACCTCTCTGTGCTACCAATATGTAGTAGCTGTGTGTGTGTGTGTGTGTGTGTGTATGTGTGTTTGTGAATGTGTGTATATGTGTGTGTTGGGTCACTAGGACTCAGGCAAAATGATGCTTCTTCTATCCCTCCTTTACTATTTTCTTCTTTTGTCAAGTGGTGAAGTGGATAGAGCACTGGCCCTGGGGTCAGGAGGATCTGAAGTCAAATACAACCTCAGACACTTAGCCTAGCTGTGTGTCCTTGGTCAAGTCACTTAACCCCATTGCCTTAAATAAATAAAATTAATTTAAAAAGAACATATTATTCATGGCATATTCTCCCAGACCTACATGACTTCACTCTGGAGCTATAAGTTCCTGTCCCTGATCAAACCTTTGGATTTGGATCTAAACTTTGGAACTATGGTGCAGCACACTGTTATTTTCTCTCACAGTGAAAGCACACTTTTATTCTCCCCTGTGGTGACAGAAGGGCCAAATCACAAGCAACCCCATGCTACCTAGATGCAAGATATAAAATCTTGCCTCATTAGAAATCTGAATAAATCTTTTTTCCATTCTCATGTAATATATAAAATGTTAACAAAACATAATTACTGGGCAATTAATCATTTTATTAATTGTGGCTAGCAAATAATTAATAAAAAGATAGTCATTTGACTGTCTCTGACACTTGTATATCTTTGGAAGAGTGGGTAGTCTAACAGATGACAATCAGGTCTGACTGGTTAACAATTAATGGAAAGAATGAATACTATAATGAGAGGTAGACCTATTTTAATGAGGGACTAAGGAATGTGATTTTGATTATATTACTATTACTTGCAGACCACCTCCAACTTTAGACTATCTAGACAAGGGAACAAATTGGGGTGGGTGGGGATACAGGGTTCCATGTAGAAGCATTTAATGCTTTTCCTTTCATTTTTGCTATGTGTAGTTAATAATAGAATACAGAGTCACTGTGTCTATTGAATATGAGAAGCAGATTTCATTGACTGACAGAAGAGATTCTAAGAGTAGGGTAGAGGTTCAAGAGTGGTTATGTCCAACTTTGGATATTTTGATCAAGAAGCCTTATCTGTGTGTTTGCTGGTGACCATTCACCACTTCTCCAGCCAGGTCTCCTGCCTTGGGGAAGGTAATAACATTATTCCTTCAGCTCTAAGGACTCTTTTTTTAAACTTTTTTTAGAAGACTCCACCTTAAGGGGCTCCAAACAGAGGTACCAAAGAAATGCAATGGTGAGATTACTGGACCTGAAGCCTTCCAAGAAGAAAAAAGGCCTTCCTGAGACAGATATTAGCTATGTGAATTGGGGCAACTCAACCTTTGTTTGTCTCAGTTCCCTCAACTATAGATTGTAGTTAATGACATCAGTCATTTCCCAGGGTTGTTGCGAGGACTTGCAAATTTCTTAGAAAAGGGTCTGCTACCCAGTAGGTTTACTTAATAAATACTTGCTTCCTTCCTTCCTTCCTATGGAAAATGAAAATCTACCTAAATTCATTCTTACATCATTAATAAACTCTCCTCTGGTCATAACTCTCCCACATCCCAATGATTCTAAAGCCTTGAACATCATTCAAACCCCAATCTCTAACCCCCCACCCCCATTGTCTGATACCTTTTCACTCAACCCCACCCAGTGTCCCATTCTGCAGTTATCCTGCATTCACTCTAGGGGACTACAACATCTATATCTAGATATTTCCTCAGATACACAAAATTCCTAGTTCCTAACCTTGTTCATGTCCCAAGTCACCCACAGAAATGATCATGCCCTTGATCTTGTCACATGAATGTATCTCTTCCATGTTCATGAACTTTGAAATTCTCTTATCTGATCATAGACTATTATTATTTCATCTCTCCTGTTTTATAACCCTAATCCCTATTCTTCATCCATATCATGACTTCCACTTTCTCAACCCCTCAGTTTTCTCCCATCCAATCACCCCTTCTACTAATTACACCCTCCTTCTCACAACTTGACTTATTGATGAACTGATTTAAGACTATACTGTCCTGTTCTTCTGAGTCCGTCATACCTTAATTCTCTTGTAAATCTTGTCCTCAGCCTTGGAACACTCACACTCTTGGTTTCTTTGTCTACTAATACATTTCTGTTGGATGAAGTTGGAGAAAGTTATGAAACTGAGTTTACTAGTTCACTACAAATTTATTCTATAAAATATCAACAGGGCCTCAAACAAGGAAATCCTTTTTACAACTCCTTTATCAATTCCTTTTCCCACTCTCCACAATGACTCTTTCAAATCTTTTTATCCCTCTTCAAATCTCCCATGGCTCTCCCCTCACCCACAACCCTAACTGAGAACCTTGACAATTATTTTACTAAAAATATTTAAAATGATTCATGGATAGCTCCCTTTTCACTCCTCTTCATCTCACATTATTCAGATGCCTTCTGCTAATATCTCTATCCTTGTCCAAGCAAAGGTAAATTTCTTTTTTTGTGCAAGTGATCCCATTTAAGTTTAGGTGATTGCTCCTTTCTATTATCCACACTCTCTCATTTATCTTCAAGCTTTCTCTGTCTACTGACTCCTTCCTTATTGCCTACAGATACACATCCTCAAAAACCTCTCACTTGACACATAAAACTTAGCTATCTCCTTTCTTTTGTGCTTAAAATCCTTGAGAAGACAGGGGCCCCCTCTAGTTTTTCTGACCTACAATCTTGTCAGTGGACTATGTTAACTATGGAGGAGAGAGTGAGATAAATGACTTTGCACAGTCCGACCTCACTTAGCTCTAATTCACTTGCAAGTCAAGACATCACCCTCTTGATGCCATTGATCCTCTTCAAGAACAAAGGATGCACAACAATCTGGGAGTAGTAATAGTTGCCCCCTTGGGGACCCAATTGAGTAGTTCCAGTTGGGTACTGCTGCTGATTTCCTTTATCTTCTTTTACTTCTCTTTTTTCCTTCTCTCCCCCTTTCTCTGTTTTTTTGCCTTCCTCTTTCCACAAAGGGAGTCATAGCCTAAGATGTAGTTTTAATGGCTTATACTTCACAAGCTATCTTGGAGTTTGGTGCTAAACTTTTTTTCCCCTTCTCTCCTATTTATTTACTTATTGAATCTTTGCTTTTTTAACTGGAATAATTAACTTTTTTCTCTCAGGTAATTTCATTCCTGCTTTCTTGAAATATAGCTCTAGTAAACAAGACTTTGATAAAGTCCATTGAGATTCAAATAGAATTACTTAACTATGCCTTTAAACTCAAAGCACTCTGGCTCTCACTGATCAGCCAATAATAGGTTCCAGCTCAAGCCTCATTTGCTCATTGTTAGGGTTTTGATGGCTCAGAGAGTGTGTAAATAGCATTTTTTCCTGTTTTGACCCCAAACACTGAGGGTTTTACTCCCCAAATCTATTATTTGAGGAATTCTCTCTCTCTCTCTCTTTCTCTCTCTCTCTCTCTCTCTCTCTCACACACACACACACACACACATATAAATATAGATTCTGCAATCCAGTGACATAGGTCTCCTTGCTATTCCTCAAACAAGACATTGTGTCCCCTGAGATCAGGATTGTTTCTAACTGTCTGAGTGTCTAAGATGCTCATTCTCCTACATCCTAGCTTTCCTGGCTTCCTTTATGTGTTAGTTACAATTCTTTCATTAGACTTTCTATCCCTTTAATTCTTGTGCCTTAACTCTATTAAATATATATTTCCCAATTATTATGTATATAATATGCTATCTCCTCATTAGACTGTCAAGTTCTTGAGAGCATTAAGTGTCTTTTACTTTTCCTTGGTCTCCCAGTGCTTAGCACAATGTCTAACACATAGTGGGTACTTAGGAAATGTTTATTGACTGACAGAGGGGATCTTGGAATCTTTCCTGATTGTGTGTGAGGCTCTAAAGAGACCCTGGGCTTGAATAGAGTCCACCTAGTAGATAACTAGAAAGGACATTCCCTCACTGTGTAAGATCACCAGACAGAGCAATGCACTAAGAAGGTGCCAGAAGGAAGAGAAGGAAGAAAGATGGGAAACAGGGAAAAAATTGGAGGCATTTGGGGTAGTAGGAGAATGGATTGGGCAGTAAGGACTGTGTGGAGGATAGGACAATATCTTAGTAAGATCATGCCTTAGTCTGTGAAATGAACATGAGCGAGCAGTCTTACCTGAGGTCAATGTGGACATCCCAAGGAGGAGATAGGAAACTGAGAAAGATGAGAAAATGAAGCCTGGTTGCCTGATGGTCTCCATCATACCTGGGAAAATGGAAAGGAGATGAAAAAAGAGATATGTGATAGAAATACACAGAGTTGCTATGTGTGATGGGAGAAGGAGTGTCATTGAATGTAATGGGAACATAGGTAGGTCAATGTCTATAACAGGGATACAGAGATTCAGTGTTTAGAATGGGGAGGAGGGTGGAAAGTTAATGACTATTATAGGGACATTGTAGAGTAAGTGATAGTCATGGGGGATCATTAAGTGTAAGAGGGACATAGGAATGTCTGTGTCTTGTGAAAAGAACATAAGAAGTTAATATTTGTGGTAATCAATAATAGGCAGGTCTATTGCTTAGAATTCTGGGGTCAAGCAGATGCCAGTAATGATCTGGAATAACTTTTCTTGGAGACATAAGAAGATATTGAGAAAGGGACAGATAGATTGGCCTCTCTCTTATATGCAAATAACTCTGACTTGAGTCTGGACCAAGATCAGCTACATCCTCTGGAGAAGGATGCATCAAAATGGTTCTGTCAAACAGCAAGGGATCAAGGGAGGAATTTTGTGAGAGGCGAGTCAGGTGCACTGGCCCAGGGATAAAGGAGATGTATGTTTGAGACCTGAGGGAAAGAAGAAAGCATCTCTAAACCAATGTCAGTAGCATCAATGAGTCTAGGGAGAAGAAGACATTCTTTGAGGAAAGTTGTAACAGAGATACCTTTTGGGCACAGGGTATTGATACAGCTACCTTTAGTTCTCTGCCCTCAATTCCTCAGGGTTCAGAAATGTGTACTGAAATAGAGTGTGAAAGGATAAGATTTTATTGGGGGGGGTCAGAGAGGTAAGTAGAGCTCTATACTGTGGTCTCTGCTTGTATTAGAGTGGGGGTGATGACCAAAGTTTCCCATGAAGAAAAGATGTCTCTATTCCCTTTTAAAAATAAACAGTAAGATTCAGATACCTTCAAATGAGTATAATATGATCTCTGCCTTTTTATGAAAGGATCCCTTTGTGTATGGGAGTGGAATGTATTCTTCTTTGGGGGGGAATGTGTTCTATATGGGGTAGGTTAGATCCTTTATTCTGTCCTTCTTAGGTAAAAAAGAGTGAACTCTTTTCCCAGAGCTATCATGTGGTAGATCTTGTGCTGGGGCACAGAAGGAACCCTTCCCCCTTCAGACTAGGCTCTTCATGTCCCTACCTTACCCTCTTGCAATATTTGATCATGGAATTGAGCTCAAAGCTGAAAACTCTCCCACCCCAGAAGAAGGGAGATGGAAGCCCAAGAAAATCCCATTGCTTGTGGCCTGCTTCCAGTGTCTGTATGATGGCCCCATTTGTCAATAGTTCAGCTTTCACACTGACTGGTCTGGCAACTGTTAATTTGCTACTGGCCTCGATTATTCCCTAGTCTTAATTCCTTTCTTCCCTTCTCAGACTTCTTCCAGTCTCGTGATCTTTCCTTCCTTTTTCTGAACACATTTTCAGGGACTGGGCTGCACCTCATAAGTCCAGGTAGCACTATGGCATTATTATTTCAGTCTATCATCCCCTGAGTCACCTTAATCCTCTTGGTTCTGAAGTGCTTTTAACTTTCAAATCCCTTTAGTCTTATTTTAGTCCAGAAGCCTTTGGCCAATCTGAAACCTGAATGGGGACCTAGTCAGCATTCCTATTTTGTACCCATTTGGAGGACTGTGTCTCTGCTGCCATGGGACATTCCCCTTGTATATAAGTTCCTCAGTGAGAGATCCTCAGTGAAGAGATGAGAGGCTCATTCTAAGCTTTCAGCTTCAGGAAGAGGCACATATATTAAGTGATTTCTATATAAAATGGCTTTGTTCTGTGCTGTCTGTATTCAGAGAGGGAACTGTGGAGTTTGGAAGAGAACCAAAGATTATTATCTTCTATTTTTAAAATTTCTCTTATGTATTATGTAATTTTGTTATCTCTAATGTTTTCTTTCTTCCTTTTGTATCTGATTCTTCGTTCTCCACAAGTTCAATTTCAGTCTATGTTTATCATGGATACAAATGTAAAATCTATATCAGCTACCTTCTGTTGAAGAGGGCAAAGGGAAGGGAGAGAGGCAGAAAAAAATTATAAAACTCAAACCCTTGCAAAAAAGGTGTTTGGTAGAAACTACCACTGTGTGTAATTGGAAAACAAACAATATTTATAACATAAAAAGGCTTTTTTCTAGACTATGGGTGAGATAGGTCAGGAGCTAGCTAGATAAGATGGATGGGTATACAGCCCAGATAAAACACTGTAGTACAGTGAGAATGTGATAAAGACATGGGAGAGGCCACACAGTGGGATGAGATTCTGAAGAAGGGCATTTCTTTTAATCCATGGAGCAAGGAGGTGTCTTGGAAGCTGTGAGGACTGAGCTGGGTCTGAGGAAGATAAAGCATGAAAAATGATCATTCTCAGAACAGAAATAATGCAAACTATGTTTTTATATAGTCTCATCAATGATGGAGTAATCAAGGACATTGCAAAACTTAAAGTGATATATATATACATATATATATATATATATATATATGTATGTATATATTGCATTTGATAAAGTGCTGGACCTAGAATCAGGAAGGAGTTCAACTGAGAAAAGAATTTAGCAAACAAAAAAATTGACTTTGATTAATCATACCTTAAACTCTAATAAAATTGAAATTGATATATGACTTAAATATTAAAGATAATATAATTAAAAATGAGAACTGGGTATCATTCACAGCTATAGCTGAGACAGGGGAAGAGACACAGAGAGAAGACAGTAAGACAGAGAGAAAGAATTCGGGATTACAACGATCTGCAAAGATAAAATAGATAGTACTTATTACATGAAAATTAAAAGATTTGTGAGAACAACATGAACATCACCAGTATTAGAAAGGAAGTGGCCAACTGGGAAAAATTTGCATCAAATATCTCTTTTTTTAAATAGCATTATATTCAAACATATAGGGAACTATATGAGTCATTGTTTAAGAGATAAGTGGCTAAAGAATACAAGCAGAGGGGTGATGAATGATTAAATACCATGTAAATTTCCTCCAAATAAAATTTGCTACAGTGATATTTAATATTACAGCAGCTGGGTAAAAATAGGGCATATGGCTGAGAGATCTGCAAATTGGTCCAAGTATTCTGGAAAACAATTTGGAACAATTTTTCCAGCAGTGACCAAGAGAGAGTAACTTCTATGATTGTCACAGGATAATCTGTTCCCTTTACTTTTATAGAGCTGGATAATCGAGGCATCCTTGAACTTCTGGGGAATAATCTCATGCCACAGAATCTGGAAAATCTCAGACATCTTTTGTAAGAACAATGGACCTTCTACCTTCTAAATCTCAGCTGGAATAAGATCAGTACCAGATGTTTTACTTAATGGCATTCAAAACCTCTTCTTCATTTCCCTAATGAATATGGATGCAACCACTTTAAATAAAAAATTAGCAAAGTGATTACAGAATTTTATCACAAGGATAATGCACTGTAATCATGTAGGAGTTATACCAAGAATGAAGTTACTAAAGAAAAAGAATAAGAAGATCTGAAGGAACTGGCAATCTCTATCATGTCTATATCCACATTTTGCCACACTAAGAATTTTGCAGAATTTACCTTTGAATGAGATTCAGGACTCTCTCTTGACTGACTTATCTAGCTGTCAAAGGGAAAATTCCTCCATTTTATACTGTCTGACATATGTTCCCATATGAATTTTTTTTATGATTTCTATTCTGAAACTGCTTTGGATAACTGTGTTTTCTTTGATAATTACTCTGTATATTCATTATGGAACTAAAATTTGGATGAAGGGAATCAAGTCTCAGTTATTAGTGTTCTCTTTCCCCCACCCAATATTGAAAGATGATCAAGGGTAGCTGGGTTGCTCAGTGGATAGAGCACTGGCCCTGGAGTCAGGAGGACCTGAGTTCAAATCCTGCCTCAGACACTTAATAATTGCCTCCCTTTCCTTCTTTCCCTCTTTCCCTTTCTTCTTCCTTTTCTTCTCTGCTTCCTTCCTCCCATTTTAAATTTTCTCTCCCTTCCTTCTTTGATCCTTTCTTCACTCTCTCCCTTCCTTCTTTCATTATTTCCTTCCTTCTTTCTCCTTCCTTCTGTTCCTCCCTGTATTCTTCACTTCCTATCCCTTTTTCCTCTTACTTCATTAACCTTTCTCCCTCCCTCCTCTCCCCTTCTACCTTCCTTCTTTCATTCTTTTGTTCTTTCCTATTGCCTCAGCCAAAGGGACATGTGTTAAAGACCTTAGCTTAAAAAGGTCATGGTCTCCCACTACTTCCAAGGGCAATATCCAGTGGTTCTAATCCATACCTGCCCACTGAATCCAGATGGCTATGGAAGAGAAAGTGAGGTTGGTGACTCTAGGCAAAATAGAGTTTGCACAGCTCTATTTCACTTAAATCCAATTCACCTGCATGTAATGGCATCACCTTGCTGATATCATGGTCTTTTTCCAAAATTGAGGAGAAACAACAGCAACAACCTTCCTTTCCTAGTACTTTACAGAGTGCTGGAAACTTAGAGGGGAATGTGACTTAATTTTTATTGAACTGAATTTTTCTCACAATACTTAACAATAATTCTATGTGGTATATCCAGTTGTGAATCCCATTTTGCATATGAGCAAATTAAGAATGAGAAGTTAAGGGACTGCTCAGGGACACACAGGTAGTAAGTGTCTGAGGAAGAAAGTAAATTCAGATCTTTCTAACTCCATCTCTAAGTGCCCACTTTACCATTCAGCTGCTTCTGAACTATGTCATCTTAGTTTCCCTTCCTTAACTGTGTTCTAAGGCACTTCATTAGGAAAACACTCAAAGGGATAATGTTTGTACCAATGATCTTTTTCCTATTAAACAGGAAAAATTAGTCATCAAATTCATGTAAGTTTCAAACAAATTCAGTAATTTCCCACATCAGGATAATATTAGTTATTTCCCATATCAAGATAATTTATTTTGTTGACAAATTTACTTTCAATTTCTCATTTGTTTCTTTATTCTCATGATATACTTCATATCTAGTACTGTTTAGAATTATTGGTTCTGAAACATAACTGAAAAAAACCAAAGTAACTATACCCAAAGAGCCATAATACTGATCATTACTTTGACCAGTAACAAAAATACTAGTCCTATATTTAGAAGAAATTTTAAAAAATGTGAAAAGTCACACATGTTTCAAAATATTCAGATGCTCCTTTTATGG
This sequence comes from Macrotis lagotis, assembly GCF_037893015.1. Taxonomy (NCBI): domain Eukaryota; kingdom Metazoa; phylum Chordata; class Mammalia; order Peramelemorphia; family Peramelidae; genus Macrotis; species Macrotis lagotis. Next base: position 623,219,482 of record NC_133666.1, on the reverse strand, counting down.
TGGCAAAGAATTGGAAATTGAAGGTATTACCATCAATTAGAGAATGTCTGAACAAGTTATGGTATAAGAATATTTTGGAGTACTATTGTTCTAAAAGCCTGGAAAGAAATACAGGTACTGATGCTGAGCAAAGGGAGCAGAAACAAGAGAACACTGAATGTATTAACAACAATGTTGTGAGTTCATAAAGTTTGATAGTTGCAGTTCCTTTCATAGTTTAGAGAGCTAGGACAACCCTGGGAGATTTGTTATGGATAACAACATCACATCCAGATGGAGAAAACAAAACAAAACAGGAAAAAAAAACTTCAGAAATTGAATGAACACAATGCTAATCTTCTTTTGTTTTCAATTTTTTGTAAAGCAATGGTATTAAGTGACTTGTCCAAGGTCACACAGCTAGTGTTAAGTGTCTGAAGCCGGATTTGAACTCAGTTACTCCTGACTCCATGGCTAGTGTTCTATCTACTGTGCTACCTAACTGCCTCCTATTTCACTTTTTTAAAAATTTCTTATGTTTTTCCTTCCTATCCCATGATTTCCTTTTTTTTAACCCTTAGTCCTAATTCCTTATACAGAAAATGACTAATATTCAAATGTGATAAACACAAATGTTCGAGTACAATGTTCACTGCTGAGGGGAGGAGCGTGGGAAGGGAAGGTGGAAGAAAATTGTATAGAACATAAATATCATGTGGGTGAATACTGAAAACACTTTCATAACATGTAATTGGAAAAATAAAAAAAAATATCTAAAGAAAAAGAAAGGAAAGCCCTAAGTATTCTTTGGTCAAATGAGTTTGGGAACTTCTGTAAGTGTCTTTGTGTTTGCGTGTGTGTGTGTGTGTGTGTGTGTGTGTGTGTGTATGCGTGTATGTGTCTGTGTGTGTATGCTGGGTTGCTAGAAAATGGGCAAAATGATGCTTCTACTTCTAATTTACTCTCTCTCCCATCCTTCTTCATTTCTTCCTTTCTTCTTCTTCCCTCCTGTCCCTGTTGTATTCTTCCTTCACTTTCTATCCCTTTTTCCTCTTACTTCATTAACCCAGGGTAAAACAGTTAGAAGTAGCTGAGGTTGAAAATGAACTGCTTTCAGATTTCAACTCTGAGGAGGCACTGTACCACCCAGCTCCTTCTGTGCTCAGGGTCTCACTTCTTTAAAATTGTTCTATGGTAATATATAAGGAAGGGTTCAAAATGATGATGCTGATATCAGTGATATTTTCTTATTAATGTATTAGTCATTAAAATCATGTATGTAACAAGTTCAATAGTGTGAGGAATGAAGGGTCTCCACAGGGTGTGGAGGGGGGGCCCTTTGAAATACGTTACAAAGGGGAAATGGCCCCAGACAATCACAAAATTGGAAGAGTTCTCCAAATCTCAATCCAAAGAAGACAAACTAAATCAGAAGAAACTAGTCCTTAACCGGTCAAGAAAGAGTAACCTAGTCTTGACCTTTTCCTTTGTACAAGTTCAAAGAGATCTTTCTGTTCTTACTCATTAGTATGCAGGGTGGGGAAACATAGGAACCAATGTATCAATTAGATTTGTGACCCCAGCCTATGACTGGCATGAATGGGACAAGAACAAAGTCTTTCAAAGTGCATAAAAGAGTTTGTATGTTGGCATTTCCCTGCCCCTCTCTCCCACCATGAGAGAGGTGTGCCATTTTTAAGATATCTTAATAAAAACCATTTTAATTACTCTGGAATAAATATTCTCGAGCCATTTATAACAATTTGGGGACTCAACTGGGATACTAATGTAAATCTCATTTCCTAGCATTTTCCAGAAAGAACACAAGAAAAATCATGTACACAAATAGCTTGATTTCAAGCCCACTTTCTTGGTGTTCTTTGCTGGGGAAATACCTCAGAGATTCCTGAGAAGATTGGCCCAGATTTGGAGCCAGAGTGATTAAAATGTCTTGGAGTAGAACCACGGTAAAGGGGCAATTTCCAGGATGGCATAGATGACCAGAACCACCCTGAAATGGCTGAGAAGTCCTCTATGTGGGAGAGTTATTCCAAAGGAGAGGCTTTGGGTGCTTTGGGTTCCCTCTCCAGGAATTTCCACAAAATCTTAAAGGGGGAAGTTTGCCTCCAGGTTTGGGGGACAAGGGAGCCACATGGCTGTTAGCTGGAAGCCAAGGAAACCAGGAGGAAGGAAGCCAATTGGATTCAGTGCTGTGTGAGTGAGTCTGAATGTTCCCATGGGAGTGTTTGTGTGTGTGTGTGTGTGTGTTTGTTCTATGTCCTCTCTTGTGTAAGTGTCGGTTTTAGGCATTTCTGGGTCTGAGGACTCAGTTTAAGTTTTAAAAGAAGGGTAGCTGGGAGTTGGACCTGGGAGTTTCAGAAGGTGGGGGAGAAGGAAATAGTGTGCAGTGGCATCCACGTGGAAATCACTCCTTCCCTCATTGAGCCAGTGGTAGCTATGCAATGTGTGTAGAGTTAAGGGAAGGGGGGGATTCTTAAAGTGAAAGAACTGTAGTTTGGGGCGAGTTTAGAAGAATTTAAGAGAAGAAAGAACCTTTAAGGGAAAGCTTGAGAAGTTCTAGGAGGGAAGATTTTTTTTTTATCCTTACGAGTGTCTGGGAAAGATCCCATGCTTTTTCCCTGCGTTGGGGGAAGGGGTGATAGGTTGGACACGTGGTGGTCTTGATCCCATCTACCATCTTGTTAAGACTTGAACACCAGACTGAGTTTTCCTAATGAGAGGTAGGGGATAGACAGGAGACTTCAAGTGCTTAAGCCTTAAAGGGAAAGAGACTCCTCCACAGGTGGGATATGTGATTAGGAAAAAATATATATATGTTTGTGTGTGTGTGTGTGTGTGTGTGTGAGAGAGAGAGAGAGAGAGAGAGAGAGAGATACAGGGGTTAAGAGACTTATTTATTGAAAGGAAATCATATTTAATGAATACCTGCTCTGGCCATGTGGCCTGAGTGATGACTCTCATTGTTTTTAAGGTTTCTGAACTAGAGTTTTGGGAAGCACACTGAGGGTTTTTAGTGTTGTAACATTCTGATGAAATTTGTACAGTATGGGAGGAATTAGATAACCTAGATTGTTAAATTAGCTGGGGATTAAACTATTTTAACATTATTGTAACTTTTGCAAGGAGTTAAGTGGTTTGGGATTTTAAAACTTTACTGCAACACTTTTGGGTTAAAGAAAAGAGGCATTGTGTTACTAAGAAGAGAAATACCTATGTCATCAGGGATGTTTACTGATTTCTTTTGAGGGAAAAATCTTTAACTCCTTTTAATGTTAAGGCTAATCATGCTAACAATAGTATTTTTATTTTGGATAGAGCTTTTGGAATATGAGTGCTGGATTCTCTGTATAAGGTGCTCTAAAGCTTTTATCAAAATAACTGTTGGGAAGATCAGCTGTAATTGCATTTAAATGTATCATATGTAAGAGATTGGATTCTGAGAATTTGGGTAAAGAGACAAAAGTGTAAAGAAAATGGGATATTCATTTTGCTCTTGTTCTAAGGGAAATGAGATGTTTAAATAAGAATCTGATGATTAATGTATATTAACAATGTAAGCTTAATTTTAAAGAAGTCAAGAAAGTAGACTTCTTGGTAACTGCAGACAGCTGATAGGGGTGCTCTGACGGATGCTGTAAGGTAATGTTTTGGTGAATCAGATATATTTATCATTAACTGCAAAGAGATTATATTTGCAATATTTAGTTATCTCTTTTTAATATTATTTAGGAACTATATTGTTAAAGCCTGGGATTAATATATGATTGCTTTGATGGACAATAAGGGAAATATCAAAGTATGACCCTTTCTGGGATAGATCTGTGGGTTCATGAATAATGTAATAATGGAAGGATTGCTTTGTACAATCTAGTAATTTGTGTGTTAATCCTATTACTGCTCTGTTATTTTTAAATTAATAACACGTGCTAGAAATTTGAATCCACCTATGATATTCTAATGGTTTTACAGAAGTCTGAAAAGTAATTCATATGTTAGAGGGCAGCTAGGTGGTACAGAGGATAGAGCACCAGTCCCTGGAATCAGGAAACCTGAGTTTAGATCAGGCCTCATACACTTAGTGATTGCCTAGCTGTGTGACCCTTGGACAAGTCACTTCACCCCAATTGCCTTGCCAAAACAAAAATAACCATTAGTATGTTGAAGATGGCTAGTAGGTAAACAAGTGCATGTATAGAAGTTTCTAGCTATATATGTGAATTGGAAATATTTTGGATATTATATATATGTATATATGTGTGTGTGTGTGTGTGTGTGTGTGTGTGTGTGTGTGCATGTATATATATTCCATATGGTTGTTTTCTTTGAAGTAAAAGCACTATCTAATATGAGAAAGATAAACACAAGATAATTTGAAATTTCTCTGTGCAATCTCCTGGACAAAGAAGGCATTTATTTGTTGTAAGATACAACAAGCTAGAATGAGGTTTCTCTAGCCAAGGGGAATCTGAATTGCCATTTTTATATAGAGATGGAGTAGATATGATTTCAGACAAAGGGATATCTTAGTAAGAAGTAGGAGATGAGGCCTGTATGGCCAATCATGGTTAGAATACCTGGTTTTGGGCAAAGACCCAGGAAGGAGATACTCAGAGCTTTAGGTAGGGGTTTCATTAGTTGGGACTCCATGAAGATTATAATTAGAATTTAGTGAATTGTATTCACTAGAAGTTCTAACTAGGTAAAATAACTATTTTAGATCACAGGACTTTTAATCAATTTTCTCTTATGTCAGATACCAGGATGGTCAACAAAAGGAAATGCTAAAGGATAAATGTCATATTCTTGGAGCCAAGAAAGCCAATGGGCTAAAGATGCTAGGTAACAGGGATGTGCAGACAAAGGGGCAGCTTCTCAGTATGGTTTAGGTTGTACCCCTTTGACTTGATTTCCCCAAAATGACATTTGGATAATGTCTCACCTAGATGAATAAATCTGGTCTAAAACATTTGACTTATCCACATGACCTGCCTGGACACTGACATTCTATAAAGGAATTTTCCTTTAATATCTTGTTTCTTTTTAGATAGTTACTAAGCAAACCAGAAAAAGAAGTTTTAGGTTAATTGGATCTAATAGCCAGAGATGGGTTAGGTGTCTGACTCTGACACCTGCTATCAGCTATATGCTAAGATAGGAATTAAGCTTCCTTAGTTTTTGTGTTAGAGGGGAGGGGATATTTAGGTTAGAAGAAGAATGAGAAATTCTTAGGATAATTACAGTTTCAAGTTCTAGTTTAGGGAAAGGAGTGTGAGCTAGATAAGTACATCCAGAAAAAGGAAAATATGGGAATATTTGGGAAAAAATTAATTTTAGTTAAGTATATTTGAGTCATTATTGTAATGAGAACAAAGGTTAAAATTGTTTTATTTTAAACCAGATGCTGGCTGCTCTTAGAACTAAGATGACTGTTGAATGTATATGTTACAAGCTTGAGTCAATGTGATCATTTGCATTGGGACTTTGTTCATGTAGTAAAACACTAATGGAAGTTTTTGTTAAAAGTGAAGTATGCGTGTCAATATGGCAATAAGGCAAAATGTAAATTGTAATAAGCTCCAGAATCTCATTGCTTTGTGATGGAAACATGTGTTTTGATCTGAATAAGATGTTAAGCAGTTTCTTTACTAGAAGACAAAGTTGCAACTAGCTACCAGATCTGGAGAGGACTTTTTGGAACATATTCAGAAGATGCTGAAGGATATTGGATGCCTCCAAGGGAGAAGAGAAGGAGAAGAGAGGAGAGATACTGGACCAGTTCATCTCCACCATCTCTTGCCTATGTGTACATTGTTTATCTGTTACTTCACCTTGACTCTGTGAGTGTGACACCCCTACTTATGCCCTTATGCCCTTCTTCTTATGGAAAGGAGGAGGGGAGGCAGGGTGAAAATGTTCCCCATTGAGAGAGAAAGAAGGAGATTACTGGGTGGCATGAATCTGTATATCTTATCTAGGGAGTAGGTCCTATCTCTGATTTAGACAACAGGGTGTTAGTAAAGGTGGGAGGAAAGTCTAGCTGGTAGAAGTCAATGCCCAGTCTTTTGGTATGGCTAACTGTTGGATTTGCCATAGTTGGGTGATGGTACCCCTGAGTCTAGCCTAGATTCTCAGTCCCTGGTCAGAGGTGCACTGTGGCACAGGAATCTGTGCACTGGTGTCATATGACTTGAGTCAGTTCAAGGTGACTATTGTTTATAACTGACTGGCCAGGATATTTGCCTGAGGAGTAGCAAATATCTGGACATATCCAGAAGCAGGGTGCATATATTCAGGACTGTACAACTTGAAGAGATAGGTGACCTCAGACTCATGTGAGATTAATGATGGTACCTGGATCCCTTGTAAAGATGTGCAAACTGGGGCATTTGTTAAGGGACACTGATTATGAGTTAGTATGAACTTGCAAGGCAAATGCTGAAATGGCCATTTGCAAGAACGATAATTTAAGGAACATCACTAGGCATATTAGCTATTCTTGAGGTTGATCCAATGGCACAAAATCAGGAATTTAGTTTGATTAATTTTGGAGCCAGGAAGACCTTTCTAAAAACATTTAGTATAAAAACTTGCTAATGGGAGGAGGTAAAGCATCTTTGGAAATGTACCTATTATCATGATAAATATATGGCCTATTTAGGGCACCCACTGGGAAGTAGGGACAAATAATATTACCTATTTGTTGGAATCCAGGAGATAATATTCCTGGAAGACCAACCAGCACTAAAGGGACACAATTGGGTTTGTGGCACCACTGCCTACACCCACTTGTCCAGAGGTTGGTCAGGGAGCTGCTATATAGGGTTAGTGAGGCCAAAATTCTTCTTTCTACCTGGAGAAGGAGACTAGTTAGGGATTATATGATGATTTATATGATGATTTAAGTGGAGAGAAAAGGAGTGTGGATACTTCATTAACTAAGACCAGGGATACCAATGGGTGGGGAGATATATGGCCCCCAGAAAGAATTATCCAGACTTATGGACCTGCTACCTGGGCACAAGATGGGAGTTGGGGCTATAGAACCCCAATTTATATCCTGAATAGGCTAATAAGACTCCAAATTATAGTTGAAATAATTACCAATCAAACAGTTAGGGCCTTAGACTTGCTGGCTGACCAAGCCATGCAAACAAGAGAGGCAATTATTCAACATAGATTGGTACTAGACTATCTGTTGGCCAAGGAAGGAGGAGTCTGTGGTAAACTGAACTTGTCAAGCTGGTGTCTAAAGATAGATGACAATGGGCAGATGGTAAAGAAGATAGCCAGGGATATTAGAAAGTTGGCACATGTTCCAGTTCAAACCTGGACAAGCTCATTTAGTACCTCTTGGATGAATTGGTTTACTAATTCATGGTGGAAACAGTTGCTAGGAATCTTACTATTGGCCCTAAGTGGGATAATCCTCTTAACTGTGTATCTCCCATGTATGATCCAGTTAATAACCCAAACAGTACAAAATTCTATCAATAAATTAGGATGGGTTTATGTCTCTAATGAAGAGGTAAAAATATTAATTAAGAAAGTTAGTACTCTTATCAAGGAAGAAAACTGTGAATTAATGTTAAAACAATTCGAGGAACATAACTGCTGGTAAAGTGTTAAAACCAAGTTGTTATTTAAAAGAAAAGGGGGAAGTTGTGAGGAATGTAGGGCATTGTTGATCTTCACAGGGTGTAGGGGAGCCCATAGGGAAGATGAAGGGTCACTAGAAGTGTTATGAGAAGGAACTCAGCTATCTGTCATTCATTCCATTTCTCTACAGATTGTCCACACAGAATCATGGTGTACTCATTAAAATGTTGGGATGAAATCCAGGTTTGTTATATGTAAGATCATATTGCCCAAAAAGCAAATGACAAGTTATAGATAAGACAGTGCGCTCGGCCAGTGTAAGGAAGCAAAGAAGAAAGAAAGCAGTGGGAGGATAGAGGAAAAACTTGGAGTCAGTATTTGGTAATAAGAAAATGGATTGGGCAATAAGTTGTGAACATGTGAGAATAGGGCAAAACCTCAATCAGATCATGCCTCAGACCCCAGAACTTATTTTTTCAATTTTGGGGAAATAAATAAGAGCAAACAGTCTTACCTGAGGTCATTGTGGTCATTTCAAGGAAGAGGAACAATACTGAGAAAGGGAAGGAAATATAGCTTGATGCTCTGATGGTCTCCTTCACACCTAGAAGAAATAAAAGGGAGGGTAAAAAGAGATATGTGATAGGAATATACAAAGTCAGCATTTCTGTTGTAGAAGAGGTGTCACTGACTGTTATGGGAACATCGTAGGGTCAAAATATGCAACAGGAAGATGGTGGTTTAGTGTTTATGATAGAGAGGAGGCAGAAAGCTTAGTGACCCAACAAAGGGACCAGAAAAGAAAGCAATAGACATCACAGGAGGATTAAAAAGTATAAGAGGGCCATAGGAAGGTCAGTGTCTTGTGAAAAGATCACAAGATGTCAATGTTGGATCACAACATATCACTTAAGAGTTCTTGGATAAGGTAGCTGCAAGCAATGACCTGGGGTAACTTTCCTTGGAGATAGAGGGAGGATTGAGAAAGAGGTAGACAATCAAAGTTCTCTAACACATGTAAAAGACTCCACTTAAGTCTACACCAAGATAAGCTACCTACTGAAGAGAAATGTGCCTTCATCCAGTAAAGAGCAAGGAATAAAGGGAATAAATCTGTGAGAGGCAAGTCCAGGAGCTCTAACCCCAGGGATAAAAGGGAGTTGATATATGGAATGTGGGGGACAAAAGAAAGCATCATATAACCAATCTTATAAGTATTGACCTACTTAAGCCTCCTTCAGGAGAGCAACAAAGATAATTTTTCTTTGGGGACAGAATGCTTATAGTTAATCTTTTTTTTTTTGAAAGGCTATGGAGTACAAGTTACTTGTACAAATTCACACAAGCTACGTAATTATTAAATGTCTGAGGATGGATTTGAATTATCAAGTCCAAAATTTTCCCGATTCCACTAATACCTCATATTTCAAATACACCCAATCTATATATTTACTGCAAAAAAGAAAAATCACTGAAAAGGCAAAAGGAAACTTATAGAAAGTCACCCATGATATCTGAGATATTGCCTACCTTGGTAGCTAGGTCTTCTAGAGGGGGGATAAATTCTGTGTTCTACCTAAAGTGATAATGTAACATATTAAAAAAGTCAATTTGGGGATTTTTAAATAACAGGACCCCATTGGGTAGAGGTGGGTCAGGTGACAGTCCTTGGTGATAGTCTCCATGTAGGTGGAGCCCTAGAACTGTATCTGACCCACCATCTTGAGATGGTGGTTGGACTGTTAGCAGCCCTTTGTAAAAGAGCCAAAGGCTGTTGTGAAGGCAAAAGTGAGGTTGCACAAGACAGTATTAGGGACAGTCTTTGAAGGGGTATTGGATGGGTGGTATTTGGGGTCATGGGTTATTTGTGTCATTGATAAATTCCCTGTGGCTGTTTCCTGCTTATGTTCTTTGAAAAATTGGCCTCCACTATGTGACTGGCCATGATTAGCTGGGGCTGAGGGAAGAGGAAAGGAGACTAGGTTACTTGACCACCATGACTGGCAGGAAATCATCAGTGACAAGGTGAAGTGTTCATACAGTTTTCCACTTGAAGAAAAGAAGCATGTATTAAGTGATAAAGTGATAAAGGAATAGCTTTTTTCTCAGCAAAAGGAGAGATGGAATAGACAGATAGATGATAGAAAGATAGGTAGATAGATAGACAAATTGATAGATATTAGGTAGACAGGTAGGTAGAAGTTAGGTAGGTAGGTACATAGACAGATACTTAGATAAGAGTACTAAAATACAGGTTAGAATATGATATGTCAAAAGGAGAGGGCAATCAGTGAGATAAAAGATTCTGGAGAGGGGGTTCTCTTCTAATCCATACAATTAATGAAGGCTTTTTAGAAGCTGTGATTTGGGTATTGGGAAGATAAAGAATGAAAATATTTTTCTTAGACTACAATAATCAAACAAAGGGTTTCCTGAGTCTTATCAAATGATGCAGTAATCAAGGATGTTGCACACCTTAAAAGTGGTATATAAATGCTAGCTATCTGAGGAGATGAAGTGTTACAAAGAATAGTAAAGTGATAGACCTGGAGGCAGGAAGTCATGAGTTTAAATTGAAAAACAATTGGGAAAAAACTAGTTTAGGCTAATCACACCATATATTCTACTGAGCTTGAAATAGAGATATGAGTTGCCTAAAGATCATGTCATTAAAGATTGAAAATTAGTTAACTTTTGCAGTTATACCTGAAAGAGGAACAGAGAGAGAGAGAGAGAGAGAGAGAGAGAGAGAGAGAGAGAGAGAGAGAGAGAGAGACATTGATTTAACTGAACACTGAAGGAAAAACATAATCACTGTTACATGAAATGGAAAATACATTGTGTGAATAAAATGAAGTAACCAACTGGGAAATGTTTCCATCAAATATCTCTTTTTAAGAGTATGATATCCAAATGGGGAACAAACAGAAATATATAATGTTAAAAGTCATATCCTAATGGGTAAGTGATCAAAGAGCATAAACAAAGGAATGGTAAATAACTATGCAACATGTAAAATATACTCGAAATCAAATGTGCTTCAGTCAATAGGAAAAGATAACAAAAGTTGTAATTTCTTGAATTTTTTTTGTAGATTCTTGGCACCGAAAAATTGCATCTCCTGTGAGAATTCTTTACTATATTGGTTAATTTTGCTGAGCTAATTTTTTTTCTTTTATCTTATACTTAGTTTTCAAGGATGTCTTTCTTGCAAGGCAGGAGAAAGAGATGAAGTGGGAAATTAAGGTTATACAGAATCAAAAGATTAGTCATTAAAAAATTAATTTGAACACTATTCAGCAGACTATGAAGCATCCTTTTCTCTTTTATAAAGTATTTCCATAAGTCCTATTGCACTGTAGTCTCCTTGAAAAATTCTAAGCATTTCTATTTTGAGCATTTTGGAATTAAGTATTTTTTCTTTTTAATTTATTTAATTCATTTATCTATTTAATGTTCAAATGCATTAAATTGATAAGAACATCATCAATATTTCTGAATTCTACATTTTTCTTTTCTTTCCTTCCCTGTCTCCTCCCCTAAACGGCAAGTAATCTGATACTTGGATAATAATGTTAAGCATATTTTCATGCTGATTTTTGTCTGTTTTTGAAGTAGTGTATAACATCAGCAAAATGATGCCATGACATGCATGTAAGTTGGGTTTGAGTGTGGTGGACTCTGTTAAATAACTAGTCTTACTCTCTCCTCCACAGTTATCTTGGTCCAGTGACCAGAAATGAATTAGCACGACTAGGGATGGTTCTGATTGCCAGGTAATCATGGTTAATTGACTTGCCCAAGTTCACACAGCTAGTAAGTGTCCTGTGTCCTAGGCCAGACTAGAATTCAGCTCCTCCAGACTTTTGGACTGATACATTACCCATTGCTCCACCTAGCTGTCCATGTTAGTTATATTGTGAAAGAACAATCAAAACAAAAAGGGAAAAAGATAAGAACCATAAAAAAATTTTAAAAACTGAAAATAGCATACTTTGGTCAGCATTCAGGCTCCATAGTTCTTACTCTGGATGTTAATGGAAAAGCCTGTCCTAAAACAATATTGGTGTTACTGTGTGCAATAATCTCCTGGTTCTGCTATATATGGCTATATGCTATATATGGTTTTTCCTCAAGTCTGTCTGCTCATGGTTTCTAGTTTACCCTCAGGTCCTTTTGGAAAAGAATGATTCTTAATATTGTTTTATACATCAAGGCCAATAGATGGTACAATGTATGAACAGCTAGAACTGGATTCAGGAATACATAATAGCAATGTTCAACTACTTGAAGGTCTGCTGTGTTGAAGCAGAATTAGATTTCTTCAGTACCTGGGATCCATAGTGGACATTATTTAGATACATATTTAGGGCTGATGTCGAGAAAAGCTTCCAACCAGTGAGAACTGAGCCAGCAGTAGAATGGACTGCCTCAAAGAGTAGTGGGAGTCTCTTGGGCAGGACTCAGCTGTTTTCCCACATGGAAATTCAGGTTGCAGTTTGGGCTCCTATCCACCATAGCCAAGCAGGGACTCTCCTCACAGCTCCAGGGGAGAGAGGAGGACCTATGATCATCCACATACCAAAACACAGTCAAGAAAGTAGTCAAAGCTTCTCATAAGACCTTGGAGGAATTAAAGTCTATGTATGCTGTCCCAAAACCCCACCAAAGCCTTGGAAGTATGGTAAATCAGTCAGAGGCTGAGGAAATGAGCAACCAAAAGAAAAAGAAGAATCTGAGCATAGAAAATTATTTTTGTCACATTGAAGATTCAGAAGATGACAAAATCGAATCTTCAATAACCAAAACCTCCAAGAGAAATAGAAAATGGCCTCAGGCTATGGATGAGCTCAAAAAAGACTTTGAAAGCAATTAGAGGAGATAGAGGAAAATTTTGAAGGAGAAATGAGAGCAATGCAGATAAATCATTAAAACCAAATCAACAGCTTGGTGAAAGAAATATAAAAAATACTGAAGAAAATAATATATTAAAAACCAGTTTGGGCCAAATGGAAAAAAGAAACACAAAAGGCAAATGAGGAGAAGAATGCCTTAAAAAGCAGAATTGGCCAGCTGGAAAAAGATAAAAAAGCTCTCTGAAGAAAATAACTCCTTCAAATATATAATGGAACTAAAGGAAGCTGATGACTTTGTGAGAAATCAGGAAGAAATAAAACTCTTCCAAAGAAGTCAAAAATTAGAAGAAAATGTGAAATATCTCATTAGAAAAACAACTGACCTCGAAAAACAGATTCAAGAGAAGAATTTAAAAATTATTGGGCTACTTGAATGTCAAGACCAGGAAAAAGAGCCTAGACTTCATTTTTCAAGAAATAATACAGCAAAATTGTCTTGAGATCTTAGAAGCAGAGGGTAAAATAGAAATTGAGGGAATTCATCAGTCACCTCCTGAAAGAGATCCCAAAAGAAAAACTTCCAGGAATATTATAGTAAAATTACAAAACTCCCAAGTCAAAAAGAAAATACTAAATGCCACCAGAAACAAACAATTCAACTACCATGCTCCATAGTTAGGATTACATGGGATCTGGCAGCATCTACATTAAGGACTCGTAGGGCTTGTAATATGATATTCTGGAAGGCAAAAAATCTTGGTTTACAACTGAGTATCAACTTCCCAGGAAAACTGAACATCCTTTTTCAGGAGAAAAGATGGACTTTCAATGAAACAGGGAACTTTCGAACTTTCCTATTTAAACAACCAGAGCTGAACAGAAAGTTTGATCTCCAAGTACAGGACTCAGGTGAACCATAGAGGGGGG